>NC_081405.1:171993378-172284699 GCF_030272615.1 Cryptomeria japonica
AGGGTACCATTCCCCTGTCTAAGGGGGGAAAGTGGCGCCATGCCCTATCCTACCCCTTTCTCTAGGGAAGAATGTGGTTGGAGTGATGCAGAGGCCAAGGAACAAGCTGTGGTCGCAAGTCGAGCAATCTATGATCTCCGATTAGGCTAGAGGATTCGAACTCGCATGTGTGAGGACCCTAATGCAGTCAAAAATTGCTAGGCTCGCAATTTTATAACCTTATAGAAAATTATAACAAACTTTCAACTACTTAGATCGTGCCCATGTAACTAGGCTGAAACATTTTTTACAACAAGGAGAAGAAGTCAATTCATAGAGAATGTGAGACTTTACTAAAACACAACCAAGAATATAGCATGGTGGTTTTTACTAGATCGATGTTTGCTGGGAGACAACCATAAATGAGTTTGGTATTGGCTTTCTATTCCTTTTCCGCTTCACTCAAACACCATATTATCCATTGTTTTAAATGCTCAACCACCCCAAATGTCTCCAACTGTTTGCATGGCGTGATTCTCCATCTGGCTTAACATAATCGCTTCTGCAACAACTTGTTTAATCCTGCATTAAAGGTTAGAACATACAAGCATATATATATATCCATTTTCATTAATCACAACATTTATACATCCATGCATGATATAACCATAATAATCCACATAGCTATAGGAATATTAAGTCAAAACAATACAGGGTTCAATGGGTTTGGCTATCATTCAAAATGCACATAATCAAAACTCTGAATCATCACATGACTTTAACATTGTCCCAATATGCAACTTAAAACATAGGAAAAACTTATCATTCATAGAAATAAAAGAGATTATTTTAGCTCATCAGCTGGGAAAGGAGACTTCATTGAATCCTTATCCGAGCATGTTGTTCTTTCCAATTTTTTAGGGGTTTGAAAACCCTTTTATTTTTGAAATGCTTTCTTTTTGAGTTCATTTCATAGAACAGTGATGACACAAGGGATCACTGGCCCGAATGAAATCTTTCTTGAGGTATCATCTAGGTCAATGGCCCCATTGCATGTTATTGTTTATTACTACCCATTGTGGTGTGGATGGGGTTCTTAACCCATCACACACCACATCGTGGTTTATGGTGGGTCAGCGACCCTGACCACCACCACCACCTCCATTTTCTTTATGTTGCGATACCACCCTGTGGTGTTGGGCGGGGCCATAGGCTAGCCACACATAATGCAATGGTGTGTGGTAGGTCTATGACTCCGTCCACCATCGTCGTTTTATTCTTTTCCTTTTTTGTAAACCAAAGTTGGTGTTTGGTAGGTTTTTAACCTCGCCAACCATCAACTGGTCTTCTTTTTGCTTTGAGGTGTTCGGTAGGTTTAAAAAGCCACCCTCCACCTATGTTGCATTAGTTTCATTCCTAGAGGTGTCTGGTGGGTTTGTATTCCTGCCCAACACCTATCTTGCTATTTCACTTTTTTCTAAGTGTAATTCGGGTTTATAAACCTGAATTACACCTATGTTTGTTTTTTTTAAGTACAATTTGGGTTTATAAACCTAAATTACATATTGATCCACACTTTTTAATAGTTGAATTTTTCAAGCTTATAAACTTGAAATTCATTTATTTCACACACGTAAATTACAATTTTATATCCAATTTACTCAAGAAATACCAAGTTATCAAAGAGGGTTTTTGGAAACCCTACTGGCTTAAAATGTAATATTTTATAGAATTTTATTCAAGTCATATGTGATTGATCAAATGTATCATTATAATATTGACAAGTGTCTTTTTCTCTTAGTGTTATTATTGTATCAATGACAAAAGCTTCTACAAATGAGAGAGGAATGAAATTCAAGAAGAAAGACCCTCATCCGATCTTTCCTCCTTCAATCAATTCAAACATTGATCACGTAAGAGATACAAAGATAGGTCATGTAGACCTAGCTGAGTTTCTTATAAGGATTGAGAAACCACCTTCAGATCATGTCATGGGAGATATTATTAATAGTATAATTCATCTAGTTGTTTCTTTTCTAATGTCTTCTCAAGACCTTGAGTTCGTATGGTAGTCACCAATCGCTTTGAACCAGTTAGTAGAAGTATAAAGGATGAAGCAGGAAAGAAATTAATCAGGCTAGATGAGGAATTCTTTGATTCAGTTTTCAAGTGTCCTAGCATTGAGAGATATATTGATATTATAATGCAATCAACATAGCTTATTATGATAGAAATTTTGACAAGTGCAGAAAGAGCATGAATGATAACTAGCTGAAGAACCCAAGACCCACCATTGCAAGATAGCTAGAAACTCTTCCCTGATATGACTTCATTCAAGAGGTCAATGATTTGATTAACTCTTTTGAGAAGAGTGATGGGTCTTCCCGCCTCTAATACCTTCTATAAATGGATGTATCAATACATTCATGTGATCAGACAAAATAAAGAGAAGATATTTTGGGGAAGCAAAGCAGCGACACTATTTGCGAACAAAACACCAAGGTACCTACCACACTCAAGTTCTATATGACTTCTTACTTGGTGTATGTTGTATCTTCAATGAGACATTTTCTTGGATTATCTTCAACTAGGGATATGAGGCAGATTGAGATACACAAATACTATTCTTAGTTGGCTCTTCAGGATAGTCACAATCATTTTTAGAGAGTAAATGATGCATTCTTTAGTTATTACATGGTTAAGATGGATAATAACTTGTATAACAACAGAGTGTTTGATCATACTTGGGAGGTGGTGAACCAATATGGATGCATGTTTCTTCAATTTCCAACCGTCACATATATCAGGGTTGGTTATTTCAATGGAAAGCCTTTCATGCTCCCTAGGTACCCCTCTGATAAGATTGTATTGATGGAGCTAGCTCATCAAATGAATGTAGTGCATGAGGCCCAATCAGGGTCTCATAAAATAGGTTTGAAGTTTTCTCTTTCCATTGGTAGGTATTCTATCAACTCCATCTTCAAAGCTAGGGCACTGGAAGAGGAGATGAGAAGAGTCACCATGAGGTTCTGTAAGGCTAGAAAGGAATTCGACTACAAAGGAATGAGAAATAAGCCAAAGAAGGCATATGTACATGTGCATCAAATTGAAGATGTTTGGGCTGATTGTAGGTTTGGGCATGATGTAAGGAAACTTGACTATTGTCGGCTAACCATTGAACATATTGAAAACTTTGGCCTTGCCAATGTTCCTGATGATCTAGAGGAGGATGGTGATATCTTGGATCCTATGTATGAGAAGAACAAGGTTTATTCTACTCCTTTGCCTCACATCCAATGGCCAGAAAATGAATGTACTTACATCAGGGAACGATTTCAAAGTATTCTTACGAATATCAATATTTGGTTATCTTTGCATGGTGTTCCCATGAAACCTTTCTCTTCTAGTTCTGATAATGAAACTACTGGCCCAATGGGAAGAAGATAAAAAATTAGAACCAAGAATAGACAGGATCCTGCTACTGCATCCAAGGTTCCTAAATTTAAGTTCACCAATGGAACTAAGAAAGGAAAAACTCAAGGAGAAACATCAAATTCTAACATTCATAAGACACAGGAGTCTGAGGCACCAAATGAACAAGAAGAAGGTGAGCATCTTGCTGAAGAATCAATTGATGTTGATCAATTGGAAGAAGAGAAAGAAGATGATCAAGAGAAAGATAAACCTAATGAAGAAGAATTTCCACAAGTAGATGAATCCTTACCCCAGGCACCTCCTTCTTCATCTATGTTACAGGTTCTTGTTTCTACTTCTGAGCTCGAGCCTTCAGTGGTCACATGTATTTCCCCTTCAAGTGTTATCCATGTATCTTTCACTAGTGCTAGTGAGTCCGCTTTAGACATGCCACATGATAATATTGAGAATGTATTTTTTGTTTTTCCCTTGTTGTTTGAAGTGTCTACAATCATTATGGATGATTTTGATAAATTCATGAATGAAGGGGCCCCTAGATCCAATGAATCATCCCTTGAAAATCCTCCCCCTATTGTTACCATGACTTCTCCTCTTGTAACTACCACCATTCAAGATTCTATCAATCCCTCTCATGATCTGGTATCAAGTGAGAATGATGATTCAACTTTACCACCTTGGTTGTTTTCCAATACGCTAAAGGGGAAGAAACAAATAGTTTCTCCTGAAGATTTTTCTTTCAATCAACTTGTTCCTGTCAAGCCCAAAACTACCAAGAAGGCTCAAACTCTATCAAGGGTTAAGGTTGACAAGGATAATAACAAGTATGTTGAGATTGCTATTCCTTCTCCAGATGTAGTTATTGGACAAGTTCAAGACTCAGATTATGTTATTCAAAGGATTGATCTAGGGAAGAAAACTCATGATTTTGTGGCACATGATGCTTGGTCTACCTTGAAAGCTTTAGTTTCCAGGTATGATGAAGACAAGGACTAGAAATATCAACTTAAAATACAAATTGAGAAACTCACCTTAATTCTTATCAAAGTATTCGTCTTTAGAAGTTGTAGAACCAGTAGCTTCATCCTTGGATGAACAGGTTGTTAAAAGAGTTGAGTAGGCAACATCATGAAGCAGAGTTGTAGGAGAATGGATGGATCAGATGCAAAGCTAAGGTACATGGCTCCTAGGTTGATCTTGTACCATTGCCAACAATCTTGATGTTGTAAGGATAGAGGTGGATAATACCATAGATTTTTTCTCCCAGGAACTTGAAGCACAATAAAATAATTTTGAAGCTTGGTTAAAGTTTGAAGATTATGATTCTGATGATCTCATCCAAAATGGTGTCATTCCTTCATGGCACATGCACATTGAGCAATGAGAGGCCATGAAACACCGGATGAATATTATTGAACGCCTAGTCAAGGATATGAGGAAGGCACTAAAATAATGTGTTGATAAGAAGAGAGAGATTGTTGCCAAAATCTCTGAAATCCCATGTGCTTTCCTTGATGAAAATGAAAAGGTGCTTGATGTAGATGAAGTCATCGAAGGATTTAGCTTGCTTGTAACTACTGAAGTTGATAAGGAGGACTTATCATTGTCTTTTATTGATAGATTACTTGATCTTTAATTCATTATGGATTTTCTAGATACACTTATGAAGAAACATAAGAAGTGTTGTACCAAATTAGAAGATTCCATCACTAGGGTCAAGGTCATCACTAGCAATACCCAGGGATCTGATGTCATTCAAATGAAGAGCGCTTTGAAGAAGTTTGAGGAATTCCATAAGCAAGTTTCAATTTAAGGGAAGTGTCAGTCATTTTCATGATTTTCCTAGTGGCATTTTATCTATTGACACTTCAGGTGTCTTTTTGTAATTGCTCATGTGCATCTACTGAGTGCACTAGTCCTAAGTCAAATCGAATCCTACTTTTGACTTAGTCTTAGAATTAGTTATAATTTCCTATTGTCATGTTGCACCCTTCTATATATATGGGGGTTATTATTGTAATAAGGATCTTTTTTCCATCTTTGTTTATGCAACAAAACTCAACCAAAGTGAAGAGAAAATTGAGACTTGGTGTTCATTTTGTAAATTTGTAATTTAATTAAGAAAGAGAAGAGCTTGGTATTCAAACTTTGTTTTGATTTCAAACTTTTATGTGGTATGAATGTTCTTATGTCATTGTTACTATATGTTCTTGAATGATTAAAGTTCGTTATAGTTATTGGTGTTGAATATTGAAGAACTTTTAAGTATCTACAAGTAATCTTTGAGTTACTTTGAAAGTTCAGAAATTGAAATTAGTTGAGAAGAAATTGCTTTAATTCTTTGAGCTCATACAAGTCATCTCCAAAAGTTGTATCTCAAGGATAAAAAGTAGAGTCTTTGTGCTATACAAACTATCTTGCTAGAGTAGAATATCTTTTAATATATTTGTGAGTCTTTAAGATAATAATATATTTGGTGTAATAGTGGTTGATAGGATTTTAGTGCACACAAGAATCTTTGAGTTCTTAGGTGTATGTAACTTTCGTACCTAAGTCATTTTTAGAAAAGGGAAGTAATGGAAGACTTTGTTCTTTCATGGACACTTTACTTTCCAAGTTAGTATTATATTACTACAAGTTTTGAAGTTATTTAAAGTTGAGGAAAAGTCTATTCTTATAAGAGAATTAGATATAAATAGTTTTAAAAGAATAGAACTAAGTTGTTATTGTAGCTTGGATTAGTGTAAAGTTAGCAGGTAGAAAAAATAGAAAATATTTGCAGTAGCAAGGGGGAGCCTTCTCTTTTAATTAGGAGGAACTATATCTTTCCTTCTGAGAGATATCGTTCAGTGTGCTGTCGTGAAACACACATTTTGTGAATCTTCATCAGTTTACAAAATTTTCACCCAATAGTTCCCTAACACAATAGGGTTAACACCTGAATCGAGATTTGATTGTGGGTTTGAAAACCATAATCCAATATGAGAATATTTTTGTTCCATAGCTTGTCGAGATCGAGTGATAACGAGCATGAACTACAAGATGAGATGATGAGGTGATGAAAATGTGAAACCAAAATCAAGGATTGTATAAACTGTCTGATTTGATTAATGTTGATCAGAGGAAGGACCCAAGATGGACACAATGACTGATTTGAAGATAGATCAATTAAGGGAATGATGCTCAAATCTCAATTGGATAATGTTTGAATGAAGCAACATGAAACTAAAGTTACTTAAGAGAATACATTCAAGCAACAAAATATATGAAAGTGAATTGAACCTCTGGCTCGAGGTGATAAGACCACTATGAAATATGAGATAAAACTCTAAGAAAAATATAGTCAAAGTGTTGCTAATGATTTGTTACATAAAATATGCAGACTATTGTAATTTGAGAAACAAAGGACCAAAAATGAATGATTTGTTCTATTTGATTAACTTGATAGGATTGATTGATAGCTTGAATTAGATGACCAACCGAATAAACCAAAAGAGAAGGGTAGATTTGATTGAGATGATGTAATATGGTTGGTGACACAATTGATCAAATAAGGAAATCAGATTTTTCTAAAAAGATTTAATCCTTGATTTAGATGAAGATTGATCACTAGTACATTCGGAGCTGATTTCCGACGGCTGATTGTTGGAATTGCGACTAATTTTCATCAGAGTGCCGACAAAAGTAGCCATCAAAAAATTGTCGTTGGATTGGCTGACGATGCCCTACCCATTGGAAATATGACAATCCCATGGACTTTGCCGACGGTGGGTATGAACGCTCTTTCGGTCAAAAAAGTCATCAGAATCAGTAGATTTCATCGCAAAGCCAACGACGATTTGGAACTTCGCACCGACGATGATGCTATTTGTCTGATGCTTGTGTCATCGGTCTATTCAGAGACATCGATGACCATCTGACTACGAAGTTCCATCACAGATACATCATCCTTGTCAGATGTTTGTGTGGTTTGAGTCGGAAGTGCGACGACTCCAAAACATTTCATCGACGAGAATGTTGTATGTCCGTCGATTACATCATCGGTCAAAAACTTGGTGTTCGTTGTAATTTCGATGATGATAATTTTTATCAAATTTTTTTTATTATTGTCCAGTCATTGATATGTACAACGAATGATATTCTATCCCCACCACCTACCAGTAGGGGCATAGGTTTGAGGCTAATATGAGGTGCATGGTTTCAAGCTAATATGATCGGGCGCACCATGGTTGAGATGGTCCAACTCCCTAGTCTCACTCTATGACTAAGCTCATGCCATATATCTAAATCAAAGACATCTCAAATACATCGTCGGTGGAAAGCTATAAAATGCCATTTTCATACATAAGCAAGACACACAAAATTGGGCACAATCACCAAGACCACAATTAGGACAATGATCTCAAACACACTTTTTACCGTTCTCTTGGTGATTGTGCCCAATTGTGTATGTCTTGCTTATGTATAAAAATGGCATTTTGCAGCTTTCCACTGACGATGTATTTGAGATGTCTTTGATTCAGATATATGGCATGAGCCTAGTCATAGAGTGAGACTAGGGAGTTGGACCATCTCAACCATGGTGCGCCTGCATATGTATATAGTTTTGTGTATTCATTGAAGATTTTCATTTAATTTTGAGTATTTTGGTTAGCAAATCAGGGGCACACTTTACATTCTTGTTGTTATCCAATTCACTTACTTTAGCTCTATTTATTTCTTCAGATTTGGGGTCTAGAGCTCCTCCCTAAGAAGAGATTGTTGGTTTTGTCTCCCCTGCTTTGGTTGGAGAGTTTCTTGCTATCTCTAGTAGTTTTCCCTCAGAGTTCAGCTTCTCTATTGGTCGGACTACTATTTTACCTTCCTTCTTCTCCAAGTACTGCTCCTCCTCTTGTTTCCAAGATTTTTCCTTTGCCTTCTACTCAATGTCCCTTGGTTGTGCCTTCATGCCCACTTAATTTCTTCACTGGGTTCTTGTTTCCACAAGGACATTTCCTCCCCCCAAACTATTTGTTTTTGAAATGGGGACACCTTCAGAATACAGGGACTTGGATGGGACGTCCCCCTGCCGCCCCAGTGCAATCCAATGTCATCATCTTTGAGACATGTCTAGCACATCCTTGAGACATTTGAGGGACTCCCAAGAGCCTCCTGACCATCCCAACAACCCATAAGTGATTTAAAAAATTCAAAACTTTTTTTCAAACTCCATGCCCAAGGTCAAACCATCACAGCCTATGGGCCCCACCCAAACCCCACCAACTTTATAAAACTACCTCCTATTTTTGTTTCAACTCATAAAAACAAAGAGCAAGAAGCTGACAACTGTGAATGTGAGAGTGAGATTTGCAGGTGCTAGGTGAAAAAGTGAGAGTACAGAGCAAGAGGGTTGAGGAGAAGTGATGCCAAGTTGCCAATTTGTAATGGTCTACCCCTGTTTTGAAACCAATTTCTTTTTCACCTTTTCAACTATGCTTCTTGACAAACAATTTACTTGAATGCTCTACTGTTAATTTTCAGTTTGTCTTTCTTGATTTTGTGAATGCCAATGTTTGTTTGCTGATACTTTTGAGATGGCATTTTGGCAAACAACATGCATGCACTGAAAGGGTTTCAATTTGGAATTGATAGTGTAGATATCACTTTATAATAATCAAGATTTGCATTCACTGAAATGATTTTAATAGCAATATTCATGACTTACAAGTAATAAAAAAACTTACAAGGATGAGGCATATTCATTACTTACAAGTAATAAAAAAACTTACAAGGATGAGGCATATTCATAACTTTTGCAGTCCCGCCTTGGATATCAACACTAGAAGCAACTCATATTGTTCATGTATAGACAAGACAATATGGGAGTTCATTATACCCAGCAACTTGTGGTGTTGTTGTTCATGTTGGCTCTGTTGGACCCTGCAATTAAAATTCAATATACATTATTCAATAAGATTAACTGTGCAACATAATGAAATATTGAAAAGTGTGTTATCTTGTTGAGCTTCGCTTGGTTTCGAGAATATTTTAGCTTTCTCTACTTAACAGGGCCAACCATGTGAAGTTGGAATCTCATTTCCCCCCCCCCCCCTAACATCACTCTAAATTCCCCGTTAACATCTTATAACATTCATTCATTCATTATTTCTACTATTAATAAAATATAGCATTCATTCATTAATATCACATAACGTTCATTAACACATAACATTGATTAACATTAATTAACACATAACATTCATCAATATTAATTAACACATATTATCCATAACCATTAATTAGCACATAATTACATTCACTAACACATAAAAATCAGTCATTATCAAATAAGTTAGATTACAATCATTTCTTTCATTGTTTTTTCTTTGAAGCTATGAAAAGACTAAGTGGAACATTAGTTTCTTCATCCATTCCCCCCTCTGTAGATGTTCCGCCAACTGCTCGTGATCTCTATGTATGCCTAGTCCTATACTGAGGACGAGGACACTGAAGCGAAGGGGGGTCCTCTGCAATAACAAAGAAATGGGTTAAATTCAAAAAAAAAAATACTATTGTTACAAGTATTTCATTAATTTAGATAACATAATTGTTGTGCTCTTTACCTGATGGGGCCACATCATTTTGTGTAGCCTCAACCTCAACATGCTGAACACCCTCTAGATCATCTAGAGTTGAAATACTAAAGGTTACATTAACGCTGAACACAAATTGCAATTATATTTGTTTAAAGCAATAACAGTGGTCCTCTTTACCTGAGTGGGGAACATCACGTTCTTGATGTTGTGTACCCAGATCATGCTTCACTTGCTCACCACCGACTACATGCTCTAAAATATTAACAAAAAAGGTTACATTAATTACTACTCTAATTACAAATTAAGATGTTTAATTGTATTAATAGCTAAATAAATAAATTTGAATAGCAAATGAATACCTCCACTATTGGGATGCACATCCAGACCTTCATGTGTAGGTGGTGTTTCACGATTAGCAGGTTGCATTCCAATGACATGCACATTGCTATCATTGCTTGCTTATTTAAAACAAATATAGTCACTTTATGTTGGAACTCAACATCAATTAGATTATTGGTAAAGTATTCAATTTGAAACAACTTCCATTTAGCATATTTACCTGTGTGACGGATGCACTTGAATGTTGTGTATTCCCGCTCAATTCTCGTAGCCGATTAGCCATGATTGAATAGCATTGTTGGTAGGCAATTCTCTTTTCATCTTTTGTGGGCGCTCTATTGAATTTAGAGCCCTGCATTTTTGTTTGGTACCGTGAATTTTGCTTGCATTGTTTGATTAAAAAAAATGTTTGCAATTTATTAATATTTTGATGCAATATTTCATTTACATGAGATACTTACAATTCATGCGGCAAGTTTCATGTAACCACTAGAGCCGAGTTTGTGTTTCCCGTGCTTTTCTTTCCTTGCCTTGGTTGCCTTTGACGTGTCACTCAATCTATAAAAAGTTTGAAATATGTTAGATTATATAAATATAAAGAGTAATTAATTAGTACATAATTACATTATTAATAGTATCTCGTACCTTCTTCTGGCGTCAAGTGGTGTATTTCCTTTTTTCCTTTCAATTCTCTCCTTGGCATCCAAAATCAGGTCCTTCCACTCCCTCTCTGGAATCATGGGGGGACGCTCGTACTTCAGGTTCCTCTCCAAATGGGTCCTATATTGGTCCCTCACATACTTTAGATACGTGCCATCTTTTTCAAGGAGCTTGGTTTTGTCAAAGGTGTCATTTCCAAACCACTCAACCATTTTGTTTGTCAATTCATCTTTTAACCTTTTTTCTTGGTCATTCCACCTTTTAAAGCAAAAACAAACCTGTTAGATTTAGAAATGAACTGAAGCTACATTTATTACACTTCAAGAAATGGATCAAAGGAAAACTATTCTAGCAATGATATGAAATCAAAATAGTGGATTAGGGTTAGTTCACATATGATGTACCACCTTTTACGTATGGTGGGCCCAAATATCTGCAATGCAATGCCACTAAGATGTTTATAGAAAATATCATTTCCTGCAAAAAATTCATGGGATCATTAGTCCAAAACGAGTGATCGTAATGTAAATTACAATTAGAGTATATATAATAATAATTTTAAAGTACCTGGAACCTTTTGTATCTTTAAGGGAATCATTTCTTCGTCGCTCACCACCAATGTGGCCTGCAACGTTCCCGTACTAGCAATACGAGAAGATCTAGAAAATGATGGTATGTTATCATCAGTAGTCACCTCTGGCACATCCTCATGTGCATCTCCTCCTGCAAAAAATGAATCCACTATGAAATGGTATTAGAATTCAAGAAAGAACGCTTGAAGGGAAATAAACACATGACAGAAGATAGAGCAAAAGAGGGATCTACCAACAGTGGGCAGGCCAATATGACGTGCACTAGAGGATGTCTACATGCTATGTGTTTTTGACATTGCAGTCAGCAATATAGGTGAGGGTAACCTCTGATGAGACGACGGCGACATTTGCACAGTAACATTGACAACACCTAAAGAATAATACATTAAATATATCAAACATTAAATATATGAAAAGTGCAAGAATTGTAAACAAGGATGAACCTTTATTTTGAAAATTGATAGTATCAAGTATGATGTGTTTTGGGTACTCAGAGTGATAAGCCAAGCAAGCGATAATACAAGAAAATCATCATCACCTGAAGATGCCTGATCGTGGGAACGACTTTCATGAGGGCGGATAAATTGTTGTAAAAACAATACGTACATATTTTAGTTAATGACATAAAAGAGAATAAAATATAAACCATTGTTGAACTTTTGTTATAATTAAAGCTTTCATTACTGTTTACTTGCAAGTTTTCTACTGTCCGAAGCAATAATTCCACCCTCTCTCGTATCTCATCAGTAATAGGATGCACGACTGCCAAAGCAACAATCTCTTTTCTAATTTTTCTAAGAGGCATTTTAAAGAATTTCATAAGGTGTGTGGGATCTTTAGGGTCATCATCGCTTAACCCTAATGATTCCACATCCCTAGAAAGGTTCTCAGGTATTGCAACTCCCTTTCCCTTTCCCCGAACATCCATCTGTGTCAAGAATATCATTAACAATTATAAAATTAGTATAAATCACTAAAAAAAAGAACATAATAATGTAACAGTTTGCTTCTATCTAAGTTATACAATTACAATGAAGTTTACCTACTCAGTAGAAGTGTTGCAAGATACATCCCTATCTGTGATATGTGATGTATCCATGTCGGCTTGTGACAAAGAAAAAATATAAAAAACGTTAGCGAAATTAAACCAATAGACTTAGCAAAAAAACTTCATAATAAAATGGTATATTGGATTTATTAATTGGAGGTTGGTTAATTGAAATGGTATATAGTACGTACCACCCCCATGATATTAACTTTGTTTGTATCTATATGATTCAAACTGTAATCGATTAGAAGCTCTTCACCTACACTTATTGATTTTATCATACATACAAATACACGATTTCCCTCACGTGCCTCAAATATGCAATTGGGTTGTTTATTAGTTGACCCAGGTCGCGTACTATTTATAAAACCTGCAATATTCCCTGTTGCTTTTGGCCGACCATCAATGTATATAGCCACTCGTTTAATTTGATCTTTATCTTTATGTTGTATATAATTTGCTGATAGTGCATACCTACGCATACTTTTTTTATATTTAACAATCTGCATCCAATTATTATAATTGTAACAAGGTCCAACAAACTCCATGAATTCAACAACTTTGTTGTAACAGACCTTTATGCCGTCCATGGAAAATAATCCTAAACCATGTAACGACGAAGGTGCTATGCGATATATCCTATCGTTAACACAAAAATTGGTGTTTATTGGAGGAAGTTCCTTGGGCACCCATTGTTTCTGTAGATGTCTGTACCTTAGTGGTACCTCAATGTCGCCTTTGGTCTCAACATCATAAGAACATGACCCCCCTTGAGCAAGGAAAAATTTCATGCGTTTATTGAATTTTCTTCTAATCTTTTGACCTCTTATTGATCTCCCTATTGTAGACCTACTACATGTGTCACTTTCATTTTCTATTTCAGCATTTTCCTCACTCGACGAAGATAGATTTGACAAATACCTATTTGGGGGTACCTGCACTCCATGAAATGAGAGAGTTAATTGGTAATGAGAGAGAAATTTTGCAAATGAGGGTAATGTTGATGAAGAAGTCAACCCTAAAGTTGATTTTGTAATGAAAATTGGAATAAGTCCAATCGGGGCCTCAAGTGTTGATAACTGTATTAGATTTGTAGCTAATGTCGAGGTTTGAAAAACTGAGGAAGTTTGTTTTCCAAGTAATTTAAAAAAAAAAAATTATTTCTATAGGGTGTATTTACTAGTTATACCTATCCATCCATGAGACTGTGCAGGATCCTCGTCGAAGGGGTTCAAGGTCCTGTACAATGTAATTTAATTATCTTATGTTAGCTAAAAAATATATAGAACACAACATGAACAACATGAACTTTGTAGACAAAAAGAGTATTAAATAATAAAAAGACGTTGTCATCAAAATCATTGTAAATTTTTTAAATCCTTACCTTTACTTTATGTTGACTATGCAGGATCCTCAACTAAATGGTTGACAATGTCTGTAGTCAATGACCTGTTCCCACCAAGGGTGAAAACATCACATAGGGACTATATTGAGTATCATAAGCATTACTACATTTGTAAGTTGATAAACAATAAATACATACGTATCATAAGCATCAGAAGCATCACATGATGTGTCATCATATATGTAATTGGGCATCACATATCTTGTGTCATCATAAACATGTAATCCATCACATATGTATCATTAATCACCATCCATCACATAGGTAATAAACAATCCACGTTCTATAAATAAGCACAAAGTTCAAAAAATGTCACATGCATCATCATAAACATGTGATCCGTAAACACAGTTCAAAAATTGTCACTTAAATAGTCACTCTCCCTATCTCCATCTCCATATTAAAAGGTGCATCATGAATTAATTATTTAATGACATTAGAATTCAAAACATAATGAATTAATTATGTAAAAAAAAATTATATCGATTTATTTTGAAGATTAAGAATTAATTAACTACAATAACATCTTATAATTACCTCTCACTTTCCTCAATCTACCTTTCCCCATCAAGTACTCCCCTTCGAAGTTGTTAATGGTGTTGGGATCCCAAATGCGATCCACGTGGATCTTTGCTGCAAACTTAGGAAGATATTCAGAAATGTACACCATAGTCTGGTATGCCATATATCCTTCCACCATAGAAGCCTCAGGATGTGCTCTTTGTCGAACCAAAGCCTTCAAAAATTTCAAGTGTCTCTCAATCATTCACATTGACCTAGTGTGTATAGGTCCACACAATTCAATCTCCTCAACTTGGTGTATGAGGTAGTGTTCTTGTGCATTGAAAAAAGCTGGAGGTAGACACTTTTGCATTTCACACATTAAATGAGAAATTTTTCTCTTCCAATATTTTATATCATCTTTATGGATTTGTTTACATGACAACCACCTACAAGGTATTCAAGACTCAAAAAAATATATTACATAACAAGTAAAACAAATCACAAACATAATATCTATACAATGAACTAAACAAATATCACTACTCACCTCATGTATTTTCCAAGATCATATATGACTTGCTTGACATTATTGTCGAAGTCGTCTGGGAGAGATAGAGGTAGAACATACTGCAACAATTATAAAATTATCTTTTCATTTTTTTGTAACATAATGAAAAGTACACGTACATGCAATACTTAAATACATAATAATAACACAAGAACATGAATTACCTTAATGAAGGTATTCCAATCATGTGTTTTCATCCTTGGCCCAAATTCACTTTTCTTTGATATGAGATTGTTTATGTTCGCAGCAAATCCTGTGGGAAATCGAATTTTTTGTATGACTTCTTTTATAGCATTGCCTTGCTGGTCCGTTAATAACCAAGGAAGCTCACTTATATTAATTTGGTCTTCATGGCTATTTGATTGAATGACATTTATCATTGCATGATTGGAATCCTGAATGTCACTACATATTTTGACAATTTTTTCTTTGTCACGCCTTCCATCCAATATTTTCCATACTGTCTCTATTATATTCTTTCCAATATGCATACTATCAAACAAATGAACAATTTGTAACTGCTCGTAGTAGGGCAACCTACTAAATTGTCAGGGATAACTTTTTAGTCCCTTAGGAAGGTGGTCATTTATGCCTTCACGACCTTCATGATCATAAATCACATCATCAGTAAACAAAACAAAATAGAAAAGATGTTTTATGACAAACCAATAGATGGAATGGCATTACCTTGACGATTAATTCTATTATATTCTAACTTCCACAGGTGAGGTGTCATTCTTCATGGCTTTGATGTATTCTCTTCTTTCCCATTGAAAAGATGTTTTTCAGTATTTCGATACTTATGATTTTTGTGGAGAAAGTGCCTATACTCATCAAACACCTGCTTTCCTAAAATTTTTGAATGACAAGATTTCATCTTTGGACCACAAACAGGACAGGCAAATTTTCCCCTTGTTTGAAGACCTACAAGATAATGTATAATTGGATTAAATAAGATAATTTTTTGAATTATAGTGTTCATGCACAACTTAAACACTATAACATACCACAAAAATGTGTCAGCCCCGAGGCATCGTGTATTGTCCATAGAAGCATCACATGGAATTGAAATTGTCTTTGTCCTATTGGTCTAGAGACGTCATACATAGTGACACCATTCCATAACTCCAACAACTCGTTGATAAGAGGCTCGATATATACATTCATATCTTTAACTTGGTACTTACCTAATCGAATGAACAAAAACATTACATAATTATTATGACCATTTTACTGCAATATTTATAATTAAATTTAGATGACTATATTTAAATGATAAAATACCTGGAACAATCATTGCCAATATTAAGTGCTCTCTCTTTATTGACATCCATGGAGGAATGCTATTGTTGATAACAAAAACATGCCACACTGAGTAAACAGATCTCATCTCTCCAAATGGATTTACACTGTCCGCTGCCAATGAAAGCCTGAGATTACGAGGTTCTTCTTTAAAGTGTGGTCACTTTTCCTCTATGTCCATAAAAGCTGAACCATCCACAGGCATTCGAATAATGTCATCTCGATTTCTATTGCGTGCATGGTAATCCATAAATTGTGCCAAGCTAGTGCACTTGAATAATCGTTGCATACGTGGAATAATGGGAATATAGAGAAGAACCTTGCGAGGAACCCTTTTTGCTATTTGATCTATTCAATATCTACTGATATGACATTCAGGGCATTCAGTTCAAAATCCCTATTGTTTGTGATATATAATATGATCATTGGGACAAGCATCTATTGCTTGATACTCCATTCCAATATCTTTCATAACGACCGATAATTCTTGGTATGAGCGAGGTAGAATATTTGATGGTGGTAACAAAAACTCACCTATCAATCTACAATAAAAAAATATAATTTCTTAATATAAAGAATATTAATGGTACAACATGATTCATAGTTTATTATGACATATATGACATACCTTAACATACGTGAAATTGTTATGTTGGATAAACCATTCATAACCTTCAAGTTCACCAACAACAATACAATAGAGATAAGAGTTGCCTGCGAGCCTTCGTAAAGGGCCTCAGATGCCTTCTCAAGTAGAGGGACATCATGAACAACATCAAGGTCATATTCATCATCATGATCAGATGTGTGAGTACTAAATGAGTCATGGATAAATGTATTTGTACCATCATCTTCAATTGTATTTTCTGGCTCATGATCGTCATCTTCCATGGGGTCATTATCTTCAGCTTCAATATTCACACCTCCATGTTTGTCCACTTTGAAAACAATATTCTCAGGGTTGTGTTGATCCATACCATGTGCTTTTGGGTGCTTGACCTATATAAAATTGATAAACATAAATAAACCATGATCATGATCTCATCATAATATGATTTATTATGTATATAAATTGTTAAAACGATATAATGAAAAACTTACCAATGGATGATAATCATGTCCACCTTCAATGTGATCATCCAGCCTACAATGTTTCTTCATTGTTTTGATTAGAAGTCTTCTAGTCTTTAACCCCTTACAAATTTTGCACGGACAATAACATTTTCCATCACCTTTTCTTTTCAAGTTAGACCACAATCTAGCAATTGTCTCCTTATTTTGTTGTTCGTTGATATTGTCTGACATGGTCTTTCTTCAAAGGAAAAAAAATTGGGCTATAGAACTAGTTATATAGAAGTTGAAATGTTAGTTATGAAATCACATTTCAGTATAATATACCGAATCAAATTACTTGAAAATATAAATTATCATCATTGAAACAAAACCATCTAACTCTTCTTTTTGATCTCAAAACATATCTAATGGCTTTGTGGTATGCAATCCTTGTATAAGATATTAAGTTGACTGACCTCTAATTACCTTCATGATCATCTTGCATAATTACTATGGATGATTGCTCCTTGAAGCCCTTTTAGACCTATATTTCTATTCAACCCATGACAGTCAAATAGACTATTATTTAACTAATATGGGCAACAATATTTTGATTTTTATATCTGTTCTCATGATTGCAAAATTTGTGATAGTGTCATGATATTGTGAGCATTGTCTTTTGACCATTCATAGAGATATCTTATGGAAAAGTTCACAGTGATGTATGTTTTTTATTAAGGCTGCAAACTTTATTTTGAACTTGGGTATGACTGAGACTCTTTATCACAAAGCTATCTCCGTCTTTCATGGAACCATGACATGACTTCTATGACCTTTAAAAGGATATTGTCTACTAGATGCACATGTTGTCACTGTCCCTTCAATACTATCATAGGCTTCTTTGACTTTCCTTGAAGTATACTAAGGCTACTTTGATGAATTTTTACAATGTTGGTCATGACTATTAAATCTTATGAAGACCCTATTCTAATCACACATCTTTGTCACAACATTCCTTTTGGTTTCTCTTACTATCAAAGGCTTAGAATCACTATTTACCTAGCTTATGTTAAGTGCCTTGATGCTTATATCCTTCTTCAACTTGAGCTTGCATTGTTCTCTCTCAAGGAATTCTCTTCAAACTATTGAAACAACTATGGGATGCTTGCTCTATCTGTTATCACTCTGACTGAAAATTTTAGTCTTTGTTTGTGATTCTTTGTCTCACTGTCATTATAGTTTGATGAACTGTGATACTTGCTTTGGCATATTTGACAATGACTGCTACCATAATTTTATCCCTTTTAATAGTCAAAAGATTATTTCTTGAGATATCCTTCAATTCTTCTCCAGTCTCTCAAGAAGCTCATTGACATGTTATGAATAAGGTCTTCAGTGACCATTCCATGGCTATACTTAGCATTGATCCTCTATGCATAACTTGTGATGGGTCACTACTCTTAAAGCACATGAATATGTCACTACTCTTAAGGCACACAAATATTTTTTCATCTCTACACTTGTTGAAAATGTGGCATTGTTCATGTGCTATGATTGTAGTTCTAGGGTAGGCTATACTGATCATTGTTTGGAAGCCTCCACTTCATGTTATTGGCTACCCTTATGTCCCTTTTCATTGCGACTTTCACTAATATACTACCCTTTCTTATACATTTAATTGTCTTTATGATCTTATGACTGTAAAGAAGCTTTGGGACTGAAAATGTTCATTGCATTATGAGTCCTATGGTTGTAGCTACTCATGATGTCTTGTTATGATGACTTCTATATGTCATGATCTCTATGTTTGGATGACATCTATGTGTTTGGAACTTTATTATTGTTGAATGTGGCATCAAAAATTTTTATATTAATGATGAGATCTTTGCAGACCTAAGGACTGTATGTCTTAGTGTCTTTATGTGTTAAAATAACAACATTCTTGACATTTATTATTCAATGCCCTACATAGACTGATTTGGCTTAGAAAATGAAGGTTTTATTTGGCTTTGTCCCTTTGTGCTACTACATAGACTGTATCTTTGTGTTCTCTTCAATGTGATTTAGGATAATATTTTTTACATCCTTTCTTCTCATTCTTCGTGATTGTTGTCAACTATCCATAAGCACTATTCTATCTTTATGTCACTGAAATGGTGACCTTGGATTGTGTAGAAAAGTTTATTTTCCTTTATCTCTACCCTTGGTTGATGCAAAACTCTTCTCTAATGCTTCTTTTCTCCATATAAATAAGCCCTTTTATTTATACCTTTTTATTTTGTGGCCTCTTATTGATTCCTTTCGGCTATTGATTTACTCCCTTATTAGACAGGGGTGTCTTAAGATTGGTCTCTAATTTTGGATCTATAATTTCTCTTTTGATAATACTATGAACACCTTATTATAATAACACTATAAGAATCATATGAGTGAATATACATGCCTTGTTTTACCCTTCATTTTGTCCACTATCTTAGATCTTGATGTTGCAATTGTATGATACTTTATTTTCCATGCGTTGAGATTGTACAGAGATTGTATTTATTGATAATGATTGCCAAGTTAACTACTGCTACAACTGTAAAAATAATGTTGTTCTCTATTTTGGAAGGCTGGAATCATGTTTTTCCTTGTATGCTTTCTTTTGGCTATTGTGGACAAATCTATTTACTATTTACTGTCCTTAGGCATCATTGCTATGTGTTTTGACCCTTATTGATATGAGTTTCAATGATTGTCACATATCAGTCCTCCATCATTATTATTTTCCCCTTTGAAATTCTCAAGAAATGTCAATGAATGTTCTTTCTCTTAGGCCTTCTATATGACTACCCTAGCCTCTTTGCATCATTTTATTAGGCCTTCAATGAATGCTCTTTCTCTTAGGCCTTCTAAAGTGCAATTCCTTTTCTTTTTCCTTATGATTTTTTCACTATCACTTTCATCCTCCAAGTCAAATGCCCTCGCCCTTTTCTTTTTTCTTGTTTTTTCATACTCATTGTCATGCTTTGAATTATTTTTCTTTCTTGGTGACTCCTTACTACTCTCACTGTCAGTTTCACTCTCAGAATTTGAGTCTGATGTATCAGAATCTAACGAACTTGATGAAATAGAAGAATCATCATTAGAGGTAGATTCATTTTACTTAGGAATAGACTTTTGCTGCTGCATTATAAGCCTTGGCATATTCTTCAAATACTCATGTAAACTCTTAGTGATACCACCAAGACCAATAGAAGTTAATAAATTTATAGAAAACCGTGAATTTTTGGGATTGTCCTTTGGAAAAATTGAATCAAAAGACTCCTGCATTGTTGGATCGTTCAACCTTTCATTAAGCAACAATATACCAAGCTGCTCTACCAGCTCCTGGAAGAGAATATAAAAATACGGGAAGAGGAAGTATTATCTTCCTCTGTTAGACGTATATAAGCAAGACAATGCCATGGAAGAGCATTTGTGCCAAGTGGGAAAAAAACCTTGCAACATTACGTAGTTTATTTGTTTCCAGTCTGTGTATCATAGAATACTGTTGTACAAAACACTTATAAAAAAATTCCTGATAAACTTTATGGATCATACATAATCTTTGCCCAAGAAGACCATAATAATGAAGGTATGTTCTCTCTTGACTGCACCATTCTAACAGCATGATGCATGATTCCATCTCTTGACCAGGTTCAAGCTTGATCTTGAGTAGCTTATGACCAGCTTCCTCAAAATCAACACTTGACATGATTGTCAAATAAATTGTACGTCTTAAATTGACCAAGTTTGTCTCTGTCTCATCCTGTATTCTCAGTGCTTCCTCACCTTCCTCTTCATCATCATCATCATCATCATCATCATCATCATCATCATCATCATCATCATCATCATCATCATCATCATCATCATCATCATCATCATCATCATCATCATCATCATCATCATCATCATCATCTGAATCATCACCTGAATCATTCTCCCCTTCTGATTCATCTGAAGAAGCATCTCCAAGGATATCTTTCTTCAGTTTTTCATAGGTTGCCTCATGCTCTAAGAAATCAGGATCTGGCTTGAAAACATCCAAACTAGCTTCTTGATCAAGTTCATCTTCTAGGAAAACTTGATGTGTTAATTGATCTTCTTGCTCTACAAGGTCCAATTCTGGACACATAGCTAGATGACCCTCGAACTTAGCTTTGCGAATTGTAAAAAGGCCTTCAATTAAAAACTGTACTCGTTTGTCAATTTCCCCCTCATGGAGAATACCTCTAAATCTTTCAAAAATCCCATAGAGACCTTTGGGTGAAAGGTCTTGCAACAAAGAACCACATTCTTTCACAAACCCAATAATAACCTCTACACTGTCATCTATGGGGTTCTCTAGTAAAAGGGTGAAAAGTTCCAAGACAATGATCTCATGTGCAACTTGTTGATTCACTAAATGAGCTATGAATTTGGCTGTTGCTATGTATGCCCTCTTAAGCTGCAAAATAATTCTTCACAAAAGCAAATTGCCAACTTCAGGAAATTTTGTATTTACCACAGCAACCAATGTAGCAAAAACATCTGTAAATCCAGGGGATGCCATTTGGGATTTCATTCAAGACATACAAAATAGACCCCTCCCACGGATGAGATTATTTGCAAACAACTCTAGAATGATGTTCTTGATGTTAGATGCATTTACCTTGTTTACTAACCCATTGATACTCTTCCAAAGGGCATCCCATGTCATGCGCTGGTATTCCACACTGCTCTTGTCTTCCACATCTTTCATCATTTGAGCCAGCTTAAATGGGGGAATGTAAACACCCCCACTTCTTCCAACACCCTTCTCAGCTCCTCTTACAACACCTTCACCATTCCTATTCTAAGATGGAGTAGACACAACACTAGAGGTTTTCACTTCCACTGCCTCTCTGTCCCTCTTGTTTCTAGAAGCCCCTTTACCACTTAATTTGTGCTTATTTCTATACATAAACCCATTAGGAAGCATGAGTTTTTGCATATAAGGTCACCCAAATATTTTACAGTTATTTTTGATCAAGATTCCCTTAGGAGCCGGTAGATCCTGCTTCCATACTTTAATTCTGTTTTCTCAAAGGACAATCCTAAAAATTCATGCATTGCAAACAACTTTTTACACCTTTGTTGGTTGTGGTGGCATCACAGAGAGTTTACATCAATAAATGAAAAACATGCCAATGCTTTTAATGTAGCAGTAGAAGTCTATCTCTTATTCAATATCTCTAGTGAAACCCCCATGATCTTTTGTTGGAGTAGAATTTGTTATATTCTAGAAAGGGTCTTGTCCTTTGTTGACGGGATATTCATCTACCTCAAGAAATAACTGTTCTTTTCTCCAACAAGAAGTGGAACTAAATGAAGATCTAGCACCATGAAATGAATCCTCAAAAGGATTACTATACTTAGTTTTGGTAGATAATGATCTAGGTAAAATACTAATGTGGCTTTAGTAAACATTATGTACTAGCTTAGCATACTTTAACAAATTTGGTGTGACATGCTACATCCAATTAAGTCTCCATCGGTATCTCTATTGTGTTTATGAGCTCTATAATATAACTAATATGCGATATCTAGATTTATGATCTCTATAATATAACAATCCCATAATTATGTTTCCATGCATCTATACCACAACACAAACATCATGCTAGTGTTAAGCCCTAGCAATTGATATCCTAATTAGAGAATGTGAAATATGCACATAACTATGATTAAAGATTAAGAAAAACAAAGAAAGATGGTTATTGCAAACATAAATGACTAATGGACAAGAATTGAATTCATTGTAGATAGTTTTGAATATTAAATTCACTTATTTGTGTGCATTTAGTAACTCATGTACTTGTGGCCAACCATTTATCTCTTTCATAAATTAAACATTTATTAATAACATTAATAAATGGCCGAGTAATTATGTTTTAGTTGAAATTGAAAATAAAATATTTTATTTCAGGACAACTCACACTATTCCCTATCATATTTTAGACTCTCAGTTTTGTTAGTAGTGGTTTGATGTCTTTGGAGCTGATCATTGCATTTCTTTAGTTACGTTTTCCAGCGTACTCCCAACCTGTGCCAAAATGGGAGCTTTGGAACAGGGTATGGACATCCATCAAAGCATAAAAGATAGAGGAATTTTGTCAGATGTAGTTGCAACTGCTCTATTAGACATGTATGCAAAATGTGGAAGCATAGACAAGGCACGAGAACTATTTGACAGATTTCCTCAAAGAAATGTGGTTTCCTGGATTGCAATGATTGCCAGATATGCACAAAATGGATTTGTTGAGAAGGCTTTAGAAACTTTCAAGCAAATGCAATCGATAGGTGTAAAGCCAAATTCCACGACCATTGCTATTATCCTCCTTGCCTATGCCAAAATGGGAGATTTGGAACAGGGTATGGACATTCATTGAAGCATAAAGGATAGAGGAATTTTGTCAGATGTTGTAGTTGCAACTACCTTGGTAGACATGTATGCAAAATGTGGAAGCATAGACAAGGCACGTGAACTGTTTGATAGAATGCCTGAAAGAAATGTTGTCTCATGGACTGCAATGATTGCTAGATATGCACAAAATGGATTTGTCGAAAAGGCTTTAGACAATTTCAAGCAAATGAAATTGGTAGGCATAAAGCCAAATTCCACAACCTTTTCCAGCATCCTCCCTACCTGTGCAAAAATGGGAGCTTTGGAACAGTGTATGGACATCCATCAAAGCATAACGGATAGAGGAATTATGTTAGGTGTTGTACTTGCAAATGCCCTGCTTGACTTGTATGCAAAATGTGGAAACATGGACAAGGCTCATAAATTGTTTGATATGATGCCGCAAAGAGATGTGATCTCATGTGAAGAATCAACACGCGTGTATATGGGAGGAAGGGATTGCTACGACAAAATTGAATGCTCACTCCTCAATCACAGTTCTATGGTTTTACGAGGAGTGGATTCCTATAGGATATTACACATTCAGGGAACCACACCTTTGACTAGAAGCCATCCGACTTGAGATTGGATAATCAATATGAATACGAGATTGACCAATTTACATTAAAAACTAGGGCAATTTGCACAAAAAAGGAATCTCTTGAATGGTATATTTTTTGCAACATGAAATTAAGGTGAAGAATCTACCTCCTGCACGAGATTGCAAGCAATGCCACAAATGCCTTCGATGTGGGTTTGATGTTGCTGGGGGTTGAAGTTGCCATGGACGCCTACGCGGGATTACAATGCACAAATGAATTGCCCTCTTTTTTTTTTTTTTAAGAAATGGCTGTTGTCGTCGGAATTACGACGAACTTGAGAAATTTTTTGAAAAAAAGAAAATTTTCATTGCTAATGCCTTCTTTGTCGAAACCAAAGGGCAAATTGCCATCGGAATTACGATGAATTTGGGCATTTAAAAAAAAAAAATTTCAAATTTGGCCACAATATACCTTCTCCGTCGGAAACCTCAGTTAGAAATCTAGTCCAAATGTATTAGTGGATGATGACAACATACACAAAAGTTCAAAATGATGATGATGATGCAAGCCAAAAGATGGTGAACAAGATCCAATTAGTGATTGGGATGATCAAACACAATGAGGTAAACCATGTACTAGATAGGTGATAATAATGATGTGCAAATTAAGATGATTGCAACCAAGGTGATGAATAGAAACTGAGATGACAAAAGTGACCATGCAAGTCGAGACCCTAGTAGGTGATAATAATGACTTAAGCTAGAAATGATGATCAAGATCTGATTAGTGATTAGGATGATCAAACATAATGATGATGATAGACATGGTAAACTGATTTGACATTTAGCTTAGGTGACCATAAACTAGTAGCTAACAAAATTCCAGTAGCGTAACGGGAGAACTAATGCAAATTCACTAGAATGAGAGGAAAATTCATTGAAGGACAAGACCAAACTAGGATTCAATGACGTGAAATGTATGACACTTTGGATTGATTTTGAAAAAATATTTTGTGACACCAAACATGACAAACATGTGAGTATAATGAGTGCATTAACAGTCATGTACTTCTTAGGCTAGTCAAAAGACAATACTTGTTGAATCCCCTTGCCCAGTAGTACCACATTCAAGTGGATAGATAGAATCTTGGTAGCATTGGCTCCACTCCATGACACACACTTCTTGGGCATGCCAAGCTTCAAATTTTTAAGGACTTGAAGATTCTGATAAATTTACTATCTCAAGTTGAGGGGTACATGAGTGGTTTCTTCAGCATGCGTGTATCACAACTCTTGAGTCAACAAGTAGAAGGTTTTTGACAACTATAACAATGGTTTGTAGTAATTTTTTGATGGGTCTAGTCCAACAATTGATTCTCAAAGCAAGACACTTAAGGTTTTAGTTGATTTTATCAGTGCAAAGAAGGCCTCCACATATGAAACATTCACTCAACACTTTAGGCATGTGATCAGGGTTTTTATATAGTGGCTCAAAAAACACCACTTGAGGATGCATTGGGAGAGATGTCATCCCCAACGCGTTAGTCCCAACTGGTGCTGAGAGGGGAGGGGTGAATCGACACTTTACTAGTTTTAGCCAATTAATTTTTTTAACTTAAGCTCTCATTAACTCAACATTCATCAATATAAATAACTACTGCAGAAGAATAAACATGCATGAAAAGATACACAATGTTACCAAGATTTATCTCATGGAAACCCAAATGGGAGAAAACCATGGTGTGAGAAGAAACTCACAAATTCTGTACTCTTCTAGAGTATGCTTGGTGAGGAGCCATCCCTGTTATGAGATTACAAAGACACTGTTAGGTGCCACCCGGTTAAGGGATTTTGTCTAAGGCTTGTTAGTGCCTTTACCTTGTTAAAGGTAGCCTTGTCAAAGGTCTTAATATCATCAATTAAGATGACACCCGATTAAGGATTTTTACACTGGGACCTGTTAAAGTCCACCCTCATAAGGGATTTTAGTTGCAATGGTTAAAGAGAAACATAAAGATGATCTGCTAGAGTAGCTGCCAATAGCTTGATCAAATCACACTGAAAAACCAAACTCTATCTGCATCGATTGTATCTTCTCTATACAACACCAATTTGCTGCTTATACATTCAAATCTGCACTCTGTCAGTTCTCTATCCTTCAACTTTGCACTATGCTCTACTCCCCCTGTGTTCACACTTTCTCACATAACTTTTCACATGAACAACAACCTCATCAAAATGAATTATGTGAATTTATTAACCTTTGGATATGTCGCCAACTTTTCCTCCAAAACATTCTATTCAAAAATCTATTACTGCACCATAAATCACTCTCCAGAAATCATTCTATGGATCTCTGTCAAAATAGTTGTTCATGCCGATAAGTCCGCCGTTTGAATGGAGAAGACTGCCAGTTTAACTGAATGTTAACTGAATGTTACCAATCTGTTGGTTATAGACTCTACCAGTGTACTGATCAAAATCTACTTACCAATTACCTTCAGTATACAGATGTTCTGGTCTACTCACTGCTTGTCGGTTGACCTCTTTTGTGCCGGTCTACTCATTGCTTGTTGGTTGTCCTCATGTGTGCCAGTCTACTCACTGCTTAGCTGGTTAACCTCTGTACACTGGTCAGCTTACTACCGATAGACTGTGAGGACTTGGGAAATGATGTTGCCAACTATGACAACCATATCATTCAACGGTCATAAAAAATACACCAGAATGCCAACAAACTCCCCCTTTGGCATTGGTGGAAAATACTACACAAAACACTACAAAACTATGCCGGTTCTGGCCCTTGTTTCTGACCCCTGTAACTCACACTGTACAAGTCTCCAAAATTCCCCCTTTTTCTATCAATGGAAAAGACTATACAAAAGAATTTTTCAAAGTAAAATAGAAAAAGGTCCTTGAAATTTTCTTGAGCAACTTTTAATGAGGATTCCCATGAAGATTTTACCTGTTTCATGGTTGTGAAGTGCCCATGCACAACTGCAATAAAAACCTCCACATCATCAACTTTTTTGCAATCAGGTTCACTTATGAGGTGGTCTGCTTCTTTAATATTCATTTGCATGAAGTTAATAATTGGTGCCAGGTAGCACTGTAGCTCTAACAAACTAAGACCTCTTTTGTCCTCTTCTTCTTTCAACCTTTTGATTTCTTGATTGAGTTGTTTGACCTTGCTAGTGAAAGTTGATGTTGACTTGGTGAGAGGATCAAAAGAACTTATCAGATCTTGAATTTCTTTTTGAGTCTGATTTATTTTGTCTTCTAGATCTCAAATGAAATCAGTGAAACTTGAAGAATTGACCAGTAATTGGCCAACTTCCTGAAGTATATTTCTAACTTCTTCAGTTAGGGTAGAGAGAGCAACTTTTCCAACTGATATTTATTCCATTAAATTATCTCCTCTCTTTTATTCATATTGCCTTACTGTAACCTTCTCTAGATCGGTTGCCTCTAAAATGATTGCTGTAACAAGTGTATTTAACTGATCAATGATGGGGGAAGTATTATCAACAACAATGTCAGAGATTAGGTCAAAGAGAATTGTCTTGGCGGAATAGAATTCTTGCCTTCTTTTTCTTTGCTCTTAACTTAGCCATTTCAGCTTGAATTTTCATTTTTTCTGAAACCTTCATCAGCTACTTGGGAGTCATCTTCTTTATATCAATGACCGATTCTCCTTCTTCTTCCTCCTCTGTTTCATATTCTTTATCTGCAGTCTCAACTTCTGAACTAGCTGTTGTGATGATTTTTACCTTCTTCTTTGCACTTTCATATTCTAAGTCTAACTTTCTCTTTGCCAGAGGAGTATCCTCATAAGGAATGTCTTCAACTATCACTTCATCTTGACCAGGAAGCTTAGTTTGATCAGCTTCCTTCATCAGTGTAGTGTGAACCGACTGCTCAACATCCTTTGCTAGATTGGGAATGTCTGACACAACATTTCCTATAATCTCATTTACTGAGAAGACATCAAAAACTTTAGTAGAATCTTTTTCCTTACCTTTTTCTTTGTCAAGGATAGTTGCACCTTGGTCCTATTTTGTTTCCTTTTCTATTTCTTCTTCAGCTTCCTTTTGCTAATTAATGATTTTCTTCCACTGGGCAACCCCTTCTTCGTGGAATGCTTCAACTTCACCTACTCCCACTCTCCCAGTTCTATTTCTTATTTTGAAATGTTGAATGCATTCTTCAACCACTAGTGAAGCTTGATCAAGGTCTAAGTCATGTTGCACTTCCATGAGTGCTTTTATTATGTGTTCTTTCTCAACAGCCAGAGCTGTTTTCTATCTCCCTTCAATTTGATCTAGAAAATCTGATGGGATTAATCCATATAATTCGCTGGGAGTCCTACAAAACTTATGCAAGTTCCAAATCAGGGCTTCTTCAATTTTCCTTTTGTCTTGTTCATTACTGAGGGAATATGTTCTCCCAACACCAGACAAACCTCCAAATTCTTTGATCCCACGGACCAATTCATCAATTGTTGGAGCTTTGTTTCTTCCACTCCTAACCTCTTTAATTTCTACATCTGATTGGGTGTTAGTGATATCACCCTCTTTCTCATCCTTCTTTTTTGAGATTTGTATTACTCTTCTTTTTTCTAGTATAAGCCACTCCTACTGGTTTATCTTTACTTGGGGAAGATATAGGAGTACCTAAATCCTTTTCTTTTGTGTACGTTGTAGGCTTGGTTACTGCAGTCCCCTTGGGTTTTGTCTTTGACACTTTCTTCTTTCCACCTGTTAATTCTTCATCTTTAGTAGGTGTGACCCCTATTTGTTCACTAGCACCGATGGAGGTAGTGGCACTGTATGCTTCACCTCCATATTTATTGTCAAGAGTATCAATCATTCTTCTTACTTTTCTTTTCACGATTGGCCCCTGAAGTTCCTGTTTAATTTTGGAGCTTGCCTCCTCACAGGTTCCAAATCTCTTTGCCTTCAAGTCTACCAGTTTGGACAATAGGATATAGACATAAATTTTAACAATATCTGCTACAACCTCATAGCCCATATGTGGAACCCAAAAGGTTTTGGGTTGAACTGCTTGAATGATACAACAATCTATGTCTACAAGAAAAAAAATGTTGTCTTTGTATTTCTGTACTATTCTGGTTGGAATTCCTTTCCTCTTGTGCATCCTAATTTGGAATTCCTTAAAGTATCTCCATATTGTTTCACCAAACTTATCTCCTAAATCCCTAGACATTTCACCTATTTGAACCATGATAGGTTTCTCTTCAGACCATACTACCTTACCCTTACCAGGGAAAAATTTTTGTACATAGAAAAATATACATACCAGTAGTGAGCCATATTTGAAAGATTGCTTCTTTTCCTTCTTAATTCTTTCCATGTTCACCATAAATTGGCTTTTAATCATCTCACAGATATCATAGGTTGCATCCTCCTTGATTATTCAATAATCAACATGTATGGCACTGCTCGACACACTATTCATCTAACTTGATTGATAAACCTTGTAACCCAGCACTGCAGAGGCAAATCTTACTTCAACATCCTCAATATGGGTGATTTTCATTGCTCTACTATCACATCGGGATTTGGTTAACCATATGACTTTAGATGATAAAATCATTCTTAGGGTTAATGCTTCACCGGTTGCACTAAATCCTGTCACTCTTTGAATCACCTCCTTTGTAATCTTGATCGGTGCTTGCACTTCTAGCCACAAAAATTGATCATGAACTCTGCTCAGTATATACCTAACCCAGTCATCATGAAACTGATCAATAAAATCAACAACAATAGCCAAACCCTTGGTCTTCAGAGTTATAAATTCCACCTTCAATTGATCATTAACACAGAACCCTTTAAACTTATTTTGAATGAACTTGTCTCCAAGTTCTTCGAGCTTGTAGTGAATGTAGGAGTGAATGTTTTCAACCAACAATACATTGAAGGGCATAGATAATAAGGCACCGATCATGTCGATCTCACCGACTTTCATCAGATGCAGCTTGAACTTGGGTTGGGGTTATTTGATAGCTTCAACCAACACAGGAGTCGATATCGGCGCTACCATGATGACCTTCAAACAAAATTTTCTTTGACAAAGTTGAATACCTTCTCCTTAGAAATACCAAACATTAGTATCACTCTGCTTGAATTTCCTGCACAAATATTTCTTAGCAAGATTCAAATTACCTTTGATTGCACAGGTGTTCGAGAGATTTCACAAGAAAACAAGATAAATGAAAACGTGTTGACATTTCCTTATTTATCCATTGAGATTTATCGACGTTATGATACAATAGTTAGTTTTGAAACTGATAACTTAAAGTACACAAATTTTCATTTACTGATTGTTTGTTACCGATACTGATACACAAACAACTAACTCACAAGACATTCTTCAACCAAGATCTTTTAGACTAGCTTTTATGCATCACAACTATGTAGATAGACATATCCTTATATTTGTTAAGGGGATTCAAAAGTAATCTTACCATATGTGCTCCCCCTGGGCATTGGTATGCCTAGTTAGAAGAAGAATTGTCATCACTGATGGATGATGACTTAGTTTTAGAATGACTTTCACCTTCTTCTTGATCCATGTTTTTTTCATTTCATTTCTTACTTCTTCAATTGTCTTCTTTCCTTTCAGGTCATTTTTCTCTTTCTTCTTGCTAAACTGGTTCTTGTCTTCATACCGGTTGTAGGATCGGTTCCTGCACTCTCTGGCTAAGTGACCAATTTTATGGCAGTTGAAACACGCCATACCAGTTGTCCTCCATGGTCTTGGATTATTTCTTTGGCCCATTCTCATTCTACAATTTTCTACAACATGACCAAAATTACCACACTTGGAACATGTGGCATTGAACTGATTACTCCTTTTGTTAGGACTGACCTGTTTGAATGGTGATCTTGATACATTTGACTTGAAACTGCATTCTTCAAATTTGTGTCCAAACTTATTGCATGTGAAGCAATTTCCATTAAATCTTTTTCTATTTGACATACTGCTAGATTGAGATCTACATTCATAAGCAATGTGGCCATACTTATGACAATTGTGACAATAACCATCAAAGGTGAAAATCTTCTTTTGACTAACCGGTTTATTTCTATAGTCATTAGTTCTATGACCCAATTTACAACAATGATTACAAGAGGATTTGGAAAACTTCATACCTTTCACGTCTGAATGGTCCCTTTTATCATCCTTCATCCTTTTGGATTTAGATGATTCTCCAATTTCCATAGGACCTGAACCAGGGTAACCAAGACCGGTTGTTTCCTTTGTTCTTCTTTGATCCTTCAACTGTTTATGTATCTTCTCAGAGTTTTCATTGAATTTCCTCAACTTCTCATTTCTCTCATTTTTATTTTTCAATTCACTCTTGAGTTGTTCAATCTCTTTCATCATCTTCTCCTTTTCTTCTATGTTGTCATGCAAATTCTTATGTATATATTCATTCTCCTGATTGAGAATTCAGATTTCTTCATCTTTGTCAATCATGATTGCATCATTTTCTCTCAGGACATCTTCAGCAAGCCTCTTGGCTCTTTCATATTTTGACAAACCTTCTTCTGCCTCCCTCTTTTTTTCATCAACACTTCTGTCAGCTTCCAGTATCTCAGTCATTCTCAGGGCCTGATCTTCATGTTCTCTTTTGAGATGTGTAACTTCTTTGGTCAGCTTCTTGTTCTTTTTCATGAATTCTGAGATTGCTTCTTCATATCCACTATGTTCAGAGAGTTTATCTATGATTTCCTGACTCTCATTTAGCTATTGAGCTAATTCCTTTCTTTTTGCAAGAGATTTTCTCATTCTCTCTTTCAGCTGAGCAATAATTTCATTTGCTTCATCAATCTGCTTCTGATACAAGTATTCTCCCATGATCTTTATCCTCAAGCTGTCAAGCTTCACGCCAAAGGAATATGGCTCTAATACCAATTGTTAGTCCCAACCGGTGCTGAGAGGGGAGGGGTGAATCAACACTTTATTGATTTTAGCCAATTAAAACTTTTAACTTAAGTTCTCATTAACTTAACATTCATCAATATAAGTAACTATTGCAGAAGAATAAGCATGCATGGAAAGATACACAGTGACACCAAGATTTATCTCGTGGAAACCCAAATGGGAGAAAGCCACGTTGTGAGTAGGAACTCAAAAAATCTTTTCTCTTCTGGAGTACGCCCGATGAGGAGCCATCCCTATTAGGAGATTACAAAGACACTGTTAGGTGCCAACTGGTTAAGAGATTTTGTCTAAGGCATGTTAGTGCCTTTACCCTATTGTGTAGGGGAAAAAGCGAGACTAGGTTAACATGCCCTAATCCTACCTTTTGACACACATTATGGAATACGAAAGACCCTAGAGGTATCACACAATTGGCTACTTCTTTTTGTGAAAGAGAGAGCCATGGGCTACCTATTAGGATTTCTATTCCTTTGTTGTAATTGAAAGATAAAATGATACAAGTTCAAGTCCTAATCCCAAAACGCATGTATGAACTAATAACAAGATTGCAGAATTGAGATTAAATAATGAACAGCTGTAAATACAAGGATGAAATAAGAATGCAGATGCGTACCCAGAGTCAAAATCTAAGTGAAAATGTTCGGGACGGGGGCGCGGGAGCCACTGTCCTAATACTGTGCTGGAAACTGCTCCTGAAACTGCTGTCTTGCACTCTGGAAACTATCAGAAATGCTGTCTGTCAGGAGGACCAGGGCGCCCAACGCCTCTGTCCCAGGGACTAGGGCACCTAGCGCCCCTATCCTGGTAGGACCAGGGCACCCCACGCCCCTGTCCAGGTCTTTTGCTCTGCAATTTGGTGTGGAGTGCTGTCTCGACCTGCTTTTCCCGGATCTGTAACCTGCGGCGTCGTCCGAGTCCCAAAACCTGCACTTATATCTGAAAAGGGTGTGGGCGGCTATATATAGTTTTGCCTTAGTCAAACCCCCACTTCGATGATTTCCACCTCCACGAATAGCCAAGTTGTATTGTAAAATGTATTGTGTGTGCAGACCTTGTGTGTGTGCAAGATCCTAAAATGGAAGTAAGCAAACTAGAGCAACCTAGAAAGTAAACCCTAATTGCTTGTAAATGATAATGTAAATGCTCTAAATCAAGATGAAAAGTGATCTAAAGCATGAACAAGTGATGTATTGAAGCTTATGCAAAGACATGAAAACAACATGAAATCATACCCAACCCCAAGGGAGAGGTACAAGACAATCTTCAGTCGGTAATCTCCTATTGTTCTTCAATGCCTTCCAAGCCCTAAATGGATGAGTGAAATTGATAAATGCTTGATAGAGGGATGTTGAATGTTGTTGAAGTCTTCAAAGATCTACTCTTTTGCTACATATGAGGTTCCTGAAAACAAAAATCGGATCCTTTCAAATGAAGAAAGAGAGCTCTTATGTATGAAACCCTAGATCGTAATTTCATCTTTTGGCCGACCTAGAGATTGAATCTCCCGCCAATTTCTTGGGGTTAAGCTTTATTTTATGATTGGATTGTGCTCCTAAAATTTTGAGGAAAATATCCGGGACCATGTGCACTCCGGGCGCCACGGTCCCGACAACTTTTCACCAAATTTTCAGGGCTGTCGGATATGATGATTTTAGAGAGAATCCCGAAGTTACAGGTGATTTCGAGATGTTTTGACCCTCGAAACCAAGCCCCCAAGTTCAAAATAGGACTTAATTAGGGTTTTTGATTGAATGATGTATTGGAGGAATAAAATGAAAAGGGCACACTTTAACGAAAGGGCCCAACTTTATGATGTGGAGAATGGTGAAATAGGACCTTAGACCTAATTAATTTGATTAATTAAGTGCTAAAGGAGAAATGCAATGCAAAATGTAAAATGCACCAAGGCGGGTGCTAAACTAGGTGTGAAATTGTACCACCCTAGCAAGTGCGTACAATTTATGATGCTACATTTAGCCCCCACTTTAGCGGTCATATGAGTACTACATGCATATGCAAGCTAAAGTATAGAAAAGTAAACATTATTTAAAAAAGGATATATCCATAAGTTGTCAGACGAAGCCCCCAGCGGTATCTGCAGTACACAGTTAGGAACCGCACCCTACAAAACACACGTTAGATCACAAAATCACCTAATGCTTACTAGGGAAAGTGATGAAATTTGTGAGTAGCTATATGCCCCCCCTATTTTGACTTGCTTATTAGGGAGGTGAAACAGGGTAGCATGTTTACATACAACAAATTGTGTAAGAGAGTATTGATGAGGGATGTTCACTGAAAAGGCTTCATCAGAGCACTTTTTGGAACATCCTGAGAGTAGGGGAATGAAAATACGATTCCTACACAACAAACGGTTCAAAAATCGCACCTCCAAAACTCAAGTTATGATGAAATGAGTGATAGAGGAAAATTAGGGTTTTGAAAGTAAAGGTAAAGGAATGAAAGTATATACCTTGAAAGTGACATTTGAATTTGTCACTTTGTTGATTTCTGAGTATTGTTCATTGCAGCGGAGCCCACATAGTCATCATCATGCCTTCACGATGACCAGAGCGTCCCACAAGGATTGAGATCCTGTGTTAGGTCGTGATCGATGACAAGCCACTGGACGAGGTGAGTTGACTGAATGTTGACTTTTGATTTTCTACATTTTGACTTTCTGTGATCATTTGCGGGCCTTGGAATCTGACCCTGGGTCCCACCCAGGGCACCATGGTCCCTTCAGGGCACCATGGTCCCTGACAGGGTGCCATGGTCCTTGACAGGGTGCCATGGTCCCAATCAGGGCGCCATGGTCCCTGACAGGGTGCCATGGTCCCAATCAGGACTTGGCGAGAGATGTCAGGGTTAGCATATGATGTTCTACAGTTTGCATGAATGATTTTGATGATTGAGTACTGATTATTGTTATGTTTTTGTGTTACAGGGTCTCCCATACATGAGAGAGCATACGACGCGACAGATTCTTCACAGTTTGCGAGATCAGATTCCCCGGCTGACTCAGGAAGAGAGAGACACATTGTCAATCGTGGGTTTATGGTATGCGATCCTCATGCCAGCCATTCGATTCCATCCTGCGATGCTGATGGCACTGATGGAGCGATGGGATCGTGACACATGCACATTCCATCTTCTAGTAGGAGAGCTGACTATTACACTTGAGGATGTGTACCGCATACTTCGTCTTCCTATCAGAGGAGCTACTGTGACATACGTGATCGATAGGTCAACGGAGGACCATCAGAGGGAACAGGTATATTGCATAGGGAGAGTCTTGCCAAGCGAGATGAGAGGTCGCATCATGGTCAGCTGGCTCTTACATCGTACAGGAGAGGTGCCCCTTGTGAGACGTCTTATGATCACCATCATAGCACTAGCCGTCTGCCCTAATGGGTGAGGTACACACATGCATGGGGGTCTCACATGGTGCATCAGAGCTATGGAGAGACACAGGAGAGTATATGCTTGGGGTTGGAGTATGCTTGCACATCTCTATCATGACCTTGAGGAGTATGTGTTTGGATAGGGTTGCAACTTCATGACATGCACACTTCTGCAGGTGTGGATATTTGAGCACTTCACATGCACCAGGCCTGTTGGTTTTCCGATGAGTACGGCTAGCGAGCGACCTAGGGTGTTTGCTTATCCACTTACCAGCAAGTGGAGATTTGGAGATCTGCTATATTGGAGAGTGATATTTGATAGATTGACAGCCGAGGTGACAATATTGAGACCCTATCTGTTGATGCACAGATGGGATGGGATGGAGAGATAGTTAGCATGCTTACAGAGGAACCGCCTACTACGGGGATGATATTCACATATCATAGTCCCATTCTACTTTGACCGAGTATGGAGGCAGTTCAGGCTAGAGCAGTGTGTTCCAGCCGATGTACCCATCTATACTCGACACTCACGAGTCCTTCCCAGACCTAGAGCAGTAGCGAGACCGACGATAGATGACATTGAGACTACAGATATAGAGGGATCTAATCAGGATGTAGTCACTAATTACTCTGCAGAGCCTGGAGCACAACGCAAGTATGTCTCATGGTTTATGAGATCATACCCAGGGCCTATCTTTCCACCAGATCACCCGACAGGCCATCCAGGCCCATGGAGACATGGAGACCGAGATGAGGACCAGGGATCCAGGTCGGAGGAGCCAGAGGAGGGAGAGGGTCATGAGGAGGTAGGAGATCCTGATCCACCCATAGGAGATCAGCCTAGTGCCGAGGAGGAGGAGGAGGAGGACACAGATAGAGATGAGGAGAACGAGGATGCAGGTGAGGATGCAGACGAGGATGAGGATGAGGATGAGGATAAGGATGAGGATGAGGATGAGGATGAGGATAGAGATGATGAGGAGGGGTCAGATGTAGCTCCCCACCATTCAGGAGATGATACCATAGCCTTGGATCCTCCTCTTATTCCCCAAAAGGGGGAACATGAGGTGATACGGAGACCTGTTTCTAGTACGGGCCAGCCTACACCCATCGTGCATAGATTATTTGAGTGTGGGGAGCCTAGTAGTTCCCAGTCACAGATGCTACCATATCATGATCCCTACTGGTGTGAGGGAGATCCAGGTATAGTAGGTTTATATTGATTGATTAATGTTTTGATGATATAGAATGGTACTAATACAAAAATCTATTCTACTGCTACAGCTAATGTGCAGTAGTGGCGTTCCCTGATTCAGCAAGCAGTGGCAGACATTTCCACGATGGCATAGATCCCTAGTTCCTCACAGATTGCTTATAGGCCTCAGGGGAATGTGGGTCGGCATGAGGACTTGTTTTCCCCATTCTGAGTATAGGTAGACATATGGAGGGAGAGAGAGAGAGTTCTATCAGAGAACCTTCAGCGGGCACAACGAGATCTAGCAGCAGCTCAGGCCGAGGCTACCTCCTATCGCACAATCCTTATGGATAGGGATCGTAGGAGTTCCTCTTGGAGTCACTCGCGGTCTATATCATGCTACACACCTATGGGTCCACCTGCATGGCCGGATCAGGAGGGAGCATCTAATCCTCACTCTCCAGCCACCAGCCGTAGGGATAGGAGATGATCTTATGATGTAGGATAGGTCATATTTTGGATGTATAATGACCTATATTTGTATACGATCCACACACACACACACACACACACACACACACACACACACACACATATATATATACATGCTTCTCTTTGTCTCAAATGTGTTATCTTTAATGCTTAAAACAATGTATATTTTGCTTTGATTAAATCTAATACATTTGGTAGGTGTACATGTATATTCAGGATTTAATTTCCATGTGATTGATTTCTCAATGCTCCATGATTAAATTGATACATGTGTGACTTAATTAAAATATTTAATCAAGTACTACATTGATGATAGGGAAGAAATATGCATTAAGTCTAAGAATCATATAACTAATGTGATTTAATTTTGAACTTAAACACAACATGATACGATTCTACTTAACACATAAAGACATTGTATAATATGCTAGCATAATGGAAATGTAAATCTTTTATAATTTACATAAATGAATTCAAGACAAACTATAAAGTAAAGAAACACGCTTGTCAAGAACGAAGCAATATAGATTAAACACCATAACATTTAATTCTATTTTGCTCTAATTAGGAGATACTAACATATTACCCAATGTTAAAGAATTGAAAAGAAGATAGATGAAATGAAAGATAAGGAATGAAGAATTAAGCATAATATCTACGCAAGTGCATAGCATTTATAGGTTCTTTAAGAGGCATACTGTCTACATCCGCTATTTTGTAAGCACCTGATCCATAATCTTCAATAACGATATATGGTCCAAGCCAATTAGGACTAAATTTTCCCTTTTCTGCAGGTAAGGCATTCACATTGCACTGATTCTCATAGAGGACTAAGTCACCTATCGAGAAGGAATGTTGAATAACCTTATCATTATAGCTTCGTTGTAGAGTTTTGTGATACACTTGAATATGCTCAAGAGAATTTATATGTTGTTCATCAAGCATCTCAAGCTGTTGAAGTCATTGTTCTCTATAAGAGTCATCATCTACTATACCTTTGAGAGAAACCCTAAGTGATGGAATCTCTAACTCTAAAGGCATAATAGCGTCAACACCATAAACAAGATTATAAGGGGTAGTTCCTGTAGCAATTCGTACACTCGTTTGGTAGGCCCAAAGAGCATAGATTAGCTGATTACTCCAATCCTTACCATGCTTATTCATGGTTTTGTGAAGAATTTGTTCAATTATCTTATTGGATGATTCAGCTTGACCATTTGACTGAGGATAGTATGGTGTAGAAAATCGATGTTTGATATGATACTTCTCAAGGAATTTCTTCACGTCCTTGTTCTTAAATGATGTCCCATTATCTGAGATTATAGTGGAAGGTATCCCGAATCGAGAAATGATGTTTTCTAGAAGAAATTGACAAATCACTTCAGCAGTAGTAGAGCGAAGGGGAATAGCTTCTACCCACTTCGTAAAGTAATTTGTTGCAGTTATAATGAAGGTGTGTCCTTGAGATGAAGGAGGAGAGATTTTACCAATGAGATCCAAACCCCATGCGGAAAAGGGCCAAGAAGCTACTTGAGAACGAAGTTCTTGGGCAGGAGCATGAATCAGATTATTGTGTTGTTGACATTGATGACATTTCTTAACAAATGAAAAAGAATCCTTCTGCATAGTTTGCCAATAGTATCCCATACGAAGCAATCTTTGAACCAAGGATTTGCCTCCAAAATGCCCCCCACAGGCACCTGAATGTGCCTCTTCAAGAGCAACGGGGATTTCCGATTTGTTAAGACAGCGAAGGAGAAGACCGTCATAACCCCTTCGGTAAAGGACATTAGAAAGAATGATATATCTAGCAGACAGCTTGCGGATTCTAGCCATAGTTTTCCTATTGGCGGAAATAGGAAAGGTACCATCGGTCAGATATCTTACGATATGCGAATACCATTCATCCGAGTCTATAAAGTCACAACATGTTACCAAGCTAGAATCGTTTACAATAGCTGGAGAAATAAGGTTGTGAATAAAAAATTTAAGATCAACCACAGGGTCCTCTAAAGATACAAGAGAAGCCACACATGCCATTGCGTCCGCATGTCGATTATCTTTTCGAGGAACAGGTTCCATGGTATAAGAATCAAATTTTTCTAATAAAGAGATAGCAAGATCTTTATATTGTGATAATTTGTCTTGTTTTGCTTGATACAGTCCTGTTACTTGTCTTATAATCAATTGAGAATCTCCATAAATATGTATGTGCTTTATTGGTGCAAGAGCACCAACTTTAAAAACTTGATTATCCTACTTTTTTTTATGACTCCTAAGGTGTCTTGGAATGTTTATTTCATGCTAGGAATTATTATTCTTGTTTTTGATCCATTTGTGAGGCCTAGTCCCAAGTTTGGCAATTTATGAGCCACTTGGTCAACTATGGTCAAAGGGTCATAAAACTTGATTTTTGAGTTATTTTCTTGTTTTTGGCAATAAATTGGTCCTTCATGACCATTGGTAGGATTTAGAAAGTTATTTTTCACTTTTAAGTGCTTTTGAGCAAAAATTGTCAAAAAAAAATGTCATTGTTGTCATAACAACATTTGACAACTTTTTGTTTGTAAGTAAATAACCTTCCCCATTGGATAATTAGTTCAAAAATTGGTTGTAACTGATGGGGGAGGCCTTCATAAGCCCTTTCAGGTGGGTGATGAAGGATGGGATGTAAATTTTCATTTTTGAAATCAATAAAAAACCTTGTTTTCCTGCAAACAGTCACGTTTTTGCTCTTTTACGGATTTTTTTCAGACTACTGGGAAGTTCTAACTTATGGATTCAGATTGAGGGGCCTCTTACCTTTCTTTTGCTTTTGATTTGAGGTCTCTAAGTGCTCTGGTTCGAAAGTTATTGCATTTTTTCTAAAAACAGTTTTGAAACTCTCATAACCCTAGGGGTTTGACCACTTTTTGCATTGCCTCTCATGTCCACTGTATAAAACTTATAAAAATTGGTGGAATGAGAGGTTTGTATATATATTCAATGATTCTAGAAGAAATTTGCAGGTTGGAAGATGTTTTTGGCTTTTTCCTTTGATTTTTAGGTTGGCATCCTCATGTGACAACCTAGTTTTCAAATGCAAAATTGGTGATAAAACAAAATAGGGGTTGAACCAATGCAAAAAATCATGGATTTGGTCAATTGGGGTGTGGAAAGAACTTTCCCAATTTGTGACACATTCTGATCCATCAATTTTCATGCACTTCCTTCACAAACCCACCTATCTAAGCCTTAATTAGGCCTACTTGATTGGGAAGAGCAGCAGGTCTCCTTTGCTTTCCAGACTTCCTCCTTTTGGATTTAGACCTTTCTTAATAAAGGGTATTTGGATATCCATTTTTTTTTGTTGTTCATTTGCAAGTTTGCAAAGTTGCTTTGTTAAGTCCTCTTGAGTAAGGCTACAAGGATTTTGGGGTTTTACAAAGGAACCTTGTTGAATTGATCACTTTGTTGTGTCACCACACCTGGAGCATGTTTGTATGGGAATTTGAACCCACCTTGACCATTTGGTTTGATCCCTACTCACTGTTTTGTCAAAATTCCAACTTGAAGCCAAGTTTGGTGCTTAGCCGGTTTGAGTAGGCTTGAGAAATTTTCAACTTTTGATCCCAAGATCTTGTCAATGTTATCCTTGGGGTCCAGAATGTTGTTTATGATTTATTGAAGAGTGATTTGAAGGTGTAAGTCTGGTTGGTAGAGTGTTTTGGGTTTCCTTGGTGGCCTATTGTGACAATTTTGTCTTGAATTACACTCACCTAGCCTAGCACTTGCATCAAGTGGTATCAGAGCTTAGGGTTTGAACCTAAGGAGGGAAATATGTCAGAGAACAATGCAGATGAATATGATAACAATGAAAGACTTCCACCCCACATGACAAATGTGGAATTGGCAAAAAGGGTGCAATCCCTTATGAATGAAGTAAACAGTCTTAACCGCAGGCTTAGAGAGAGGGGACAAGGAGAAGACCTTGGAGAAAGGGTTGAAGAAGAAGAAGAACCCTCATGGCAGGATGATGCTGATGATGTACCTGCAGACCAAAGGTACCTTGTGAATGCCCTCAAGACAGTGGCAAGGAGAACCACTGATAGTAAGCTTGACTTGCCTACCTTCAATGGCAAGATGGACCCTGATGTGGTCACTGAATGGGTTGATGCCCTAGATTGTTTCTTTGATTGTGAAGAGATCCCTGAAAGTCAGAGGGTCAAGATAGCAAAGTCCAGGATGAAAGGTGGAGCTTTGACATGGTGGAACTTTCTTCAAGGAGAAAGGGTGAAAGAGGACAAGAGTTTGATCACCTCTTGGAAAACCATGAAGGCCAAGATACATGAGGCCTATATCCCTGTAGATTATGAAGTTCAACTTCATAGGAGGAGGCAAAATCTCAGGCAAAAGGACATGGACATTAGCACATACACCGAGGAGTTCCAAAAGTTGTGTTTGAAGTCCAAGACCGTGGAAAGGGAAAGTGAAAGGTTAGCTAGGTACTTGAATGGCTTAAAAATGAATATCCAAGATGAGTTGAATTTGTGTACCCCCACCACAGTACAACAATGCTACCAATTGGCACTTAAAGTGGAAGAGAAGTTGAAGAGGAGGCAAGACCAAGGCAACAAGGGTAAAGGGAGCAATTTCAACAAGAACCCCAAAGGCAAGAGCAATTTTTGGAGTAAAGGGCAGTCAAGTAATGACAGCAAATCTTGGGAGCAGCCCCAAGGAAACAAAGAACAAGGTGACTATGGTGGTAGAGGAAACTCTAGAGGGAGGAGACATTTTGGTAGAGGAAGAGGGAGATCAAATGAACCCCTCAAATGCTTCAATTGTAATCAATTAGGACACCATGCTGGAAGGTGCCCTGAAAGAGGAAACAATAACAATAACCAAGGTGAAAGAAGAACTCAAGTGGTCCAAGAGGAGAGACATGAACTTGATGCTGAAGAAGGTACAATCCTAATGATGAGGCAGGCCTTCCTACAAGTTCCCCACACCCAAGAACCCCCCCAAAGGAAGAATCTCTTTAGGACAAGGATAAGGTGCCAAGGTAAAGTGTGTAACCTACTCATAGATTCCGGTTCAACTGAAAATTTGGTTTCTAGAGAAATGGTAGATAAACTTGGACTAACCAAATCTGCTCATCCTTTTCCTTATCATGTTTCTTGGCTTACTAAGGGGCAGCAAACTCTTGTGACTGATCAAACCATGGTTGAGTTCTCTTTAGGTGACTTTAAGGACAAAGTTTTATGTGATATTGTAGAGATGGATGCTTGCCATCTTCTACTAGGGAGGCCATGGCAATATGACATGGATGCCACCTATAGTTGTAGGAAGAACACATACACCATTGTAAAAGATGGAGTCACCTATACCATGAAACCTTTGCCTGACACTAAGGTAGAGAAAGAGCCCACAGTTATAGTAATTGGTGAGAAAGAGATGGTAAAAACATTGAAAGAGTCTCAAGAAGAGAGTTTTGTTTTGGTTGTGAAACCCAAGGACAAAGATGAATCTGATCCTATAGCACCTATTCCTGATGTTGTGAAAGGTTTACTTGACAAGTATAAGGAAGCCAACACAAGTGAGTTGCCCCCTACCCTCCCACCCTTGAGAGATGTGTGCCACCAAATTGATTTGATTCCTGGTGCATCATTGCCCAACAAGGCACCATACAAGATGACACCCAATCAGAATGCTGAGATCTCAAGACAAGTTCATGAGATGTTGAAAAAGGGACTCATTCAAAAGAGTCTTAGCCCTTGTGCTGTACCAGCAGTATTAGCACCCAAGAAAGATGGGAAATGGAGGTTATGCACTGATAGTAGAGCTATAAACAAGATCACAATAAGATATAGGTTCCCAATTCCAAGGATGGAGGACCTAATGGATCAACTTGGAAATGCTTGCTACTTCTCTAAAGTTGATCTCAAATCTGGTTATCACCAAATAAGGATCAGACCGGGAGATGAATGGAAGACTGCATTCAAGACAACAGATGGTTTGTATGAATGGCTTGTCATGCCTTTTGGTTTGAGCAATGCTCCAAGCACATTCATGAGGTTGATGAATGAAATCTTCAAAGATTTCAATGGTAAGTTTGTGGTTATATATCTTGATGATATTCTAATTTTTAGCAGCACTTTAGAAGAGCATATTAACCATTTGGAGCAGGTTATAAGGAAGCTTCATGAGCACAAACTAATCATCAATCTAGAGAAGTGTATCTTTATGCAGAAGGAGCTCACATTTTTGGGCTTTGTCATCTCTCAAGGCACACTAAAGATGGATCCAAGCAAGGTAGAAGCCATTGTAAGTTGGCCTCAACCAAAGAATCCAGGTGATGTGAGAAGTTTTCATGGATTAGCCACCTTTTATAGGAAGTTTATTAAAAATTTCAGTCATATTTGTGCTCCATTGTTGGATACAATTAAAGGTGGTAGAAAAACTAAGTTTGTATGGACTAATGCAGCCAATGAGGCTTTCCAATATTTGAAGAATAGGGTGGCACAATATCCTATTCTAACCTTGCCTGATTTTGGCAAAGTGTTTACAGTTGAAACAGATGCTAGCAACTTGGCTATAGGGGCTGTCCTAAGCCAAGAAAACAGACCTATTGCTTTCTTTTCAGAAAAACTCAATGAGGCCAAGAAGAAGTATTCTACTTATGACCTTGAACTCTATGCAATGGTTCAAGCATTGAAAAAATGGAGACACTACCTTCTACCAAAGGAGTTTGTGGTTTTCACAGACAATCATGCTCTTAGCTACCTAAACTCACAAGAGAAACTAAGTGTTAAACACATCAAATGGATGGAGCAACTTCAAGCCTATACTTTCACTATCAAGCACAAAAAGGGTCAAGCCAACAAAGTGGCTGATGCATTAAGCAGAAGAGTGGGTTTGGTGCAAGAAATCCAACTTCAAAGCGTTGGTATTGATGCCTTGAAGACTCTCTATGCAGGTGATTTAGATTTTGGTGAAGCTTTTGAGGTTTGCTCTAAACTTGTGGGTAAATATCACACTGATTTTTCAGATTTTCTCATTCAAGATGGTTTATTGTTTAAAGGATCTCAACTTTGTATTCCTAAATGCTCAATGAGGTCTAATATTATCAAGGAAAAACATTGTGGTGGCATGAGTGGTCATTTTGGTATTGATAAAACTCTAGATCTAGTCAAAAGGAGTTATTTTTGGCCTAAAATGGCAAATGATGTCAAAAAGTTTGTTCAAATTTGTACAATATGTCAGCAAGCAAAAGGTGTGTCAACCAATCAAGGATTGTATCAGCCCTTACCAATACCTTCTAGGCCTTGGGAATCAATCTCAATGGATTTTGTAATGGGATTGCCTAGGAGTAAGCAAGGGTATGATAGTGTTTTTGTCATTGTGGACAGGTTCAGCAAGATGGTACATTTTGTACCTTGCAAAAGCACAAATGATGCTTCACATATTGCCCATCTCTTCTTCAAAGAAGTGGTTAGAATTCATGGGTTACCAAAAACAATTGTCTCAGATAGAGATGTGAAGTTTCAAGGCCATTTTTGGAGAACTTTGTTCAAGAAATTGGGCACAAATCTGACCTATAGTTCTGCATATCACCCACAAACTGATGGCCAATCAGAAGTGGTGAATAGGTCATTAGGTAATCTACTTAGATGCCTAACAAAGCAATACAATCAGAATTGGGAGATGGTACTCCCTCAAGCGGAGTTTGCATTCAATGACTCTCTAAACCGATCAACAGGGAAGACTCGTTTTCAAACAGTGTTTGGCATGCATCCTCGGGGTCCCTTAGACTTGGTAGATCTACCATCTGATTTTAAAATTAGTGCACAAGGAGAGGAACTTGCAGATTTGATAGCAAAAGTGCAAGAAGAGGTGAAACAAACCCTTCAAAATACTACTCAAAAGTACAAAGCCCAAGCTGATAAAAAGAGAAAGGAAGTACATTTCAGAATTGGAGACAAAGTTTGGGCATACCTCAGGAAGGAAAGATTGCCTAAGGGTAGATATTCCAAGTTGCATATGAAGAAAGTGGGACCATGCACCATTTTGAACAAAATGGGTGACAATGCTTATGAGATTTCTCTTCCTCCTACTTTGCAAATTTCTCCTATTTTCAATATTTGTGATCTGACCTCTTATAAAGGTGATGCAGGTATTGACATTGTTGCAGGTCCTTCTGAAGGTGCAGGTACTTCCAATGATCAAATCTTTCATGACCAAGAAGACTATGTCACCAACCTTCCTCAAAGCAAGCCAGTTGAGTTGGAAAAGATCTTGGATTCTAAAATTTTGAAACAAACCAGGAAGAAGACATATTTGCAGTACCTGGTAAAGTGGAAAGGACTCCCCACCATTGATGCCACATGGATGACTGAAGAGCAGATCCAAAATCATGGATCTTCACTTGATAAACTTGACTCAAGTGGGAACTTGAGTTCAAAAACTCATGGGGAGTATGGTGCAAGAGCACCAACTTTAAAAACTTGATTATCCTACTTTTTTTTATGACTCCTAAGGTGTCTTGGAATGTTTATTTCATGCTAGGAATTATTATTCTTGTTTTTGATCCATTTGTGAGGCCTAGTCCCAAGTTTGGCAATTTATGAGCCACTTGGTCAACTATGGTCAAAGGGTCATAAAACTTGATTTTTGAGTTATTTTCTTGTTTTTGGCAATAAATTGGTCCTTCATGACCATTGGTAGGATTTAGAAAGTTATTTTTCACTTTTAAGTGCTTTTGAGCAAAAATTGTCAAAAAAAAATGTCATTGTTGTCATAACAACATTTGACAACTTTTTGTTTGTAAGTAAATAACCTTCCCCATTGGATAATTAGTTCAAAAATTGGTTGTAACTGATGGGGGAGGCCTTCATAAGCCCTTTCAGGTGGGTGATGAAGGATGGGATGTAAATTTTCATTTTTGAAATCAATAAAAAACCTTGTTTTCCTGCAAACAGTCACGTTTTTGCTCTTGTACGGATTTTTTTCAGACTACTGGGAAGTTCTAACTTATGGATTCAGATTGAGGGGCCTCTTACCTTTCTTTTTCTTTTGATTTGAGGTCTCTAAGTGCTCTGGTTCGAAAGTTATTGCATTTTTTCTAAAAACAGTTTTGAAACTCTCATAACCCTAGGGGTTTGACCACTTTTTGCATTGCCTCTCATGTCCACTGTATAAAACTTATAAAAATTGGTGGAATGAGAGGTTTGTATATATATTCAATGATTCTGGAAGAAATTTGCAGGTTGGAAGATGTTTTTGGCTTTTTCCTTTGATTTTTAGGTTGGCATCCTCATGTGACAACCTAGTTTTCAAATGCAAAATTGGTGATAAAACAAAATAGGGGTTGAACCAATGCAAAAAATCATGGATTTGGTCAATTGGGGTGTGGACAGAACTTTCCCAATTGGTGACACATTCTGATCCATCAATTTTCATGCACTTCCTTCACAAACCCACCTATCTAAGCCTTAATTAGGCCTACTTGATTGGGAAGGGCAGCAGGTCTCCTTTGCTTTCCAGACTTCCTCCTTTTGGATTTAGACCTTTCTCAATAAAGGGTATTTGGATATCCATTTTGTTTTGTTGTTCATTTGCAAGTTTGCAAAGTTGCTTTGTTAAGTCCTCTTGAGTAAGGCTACAAGGATTTTGGGGTTTTACAAAGGAACCTTGTTGAATTGATCACTTTGTTGTGTCACCACACCTGGAGCATGTTTGTATGGGAATTTGAACCCACCTTGACCATTTGGTTTGATCCCTACTCACTGTTTTGTCAAAATTCCAACTTGAAGCCAAGTTTGGTGCTTAGCCGGTTTGAGTAGGCTTGAGAAATTTTCAACTTTTGATCCCAAGATCTTGTCAATGTTATCCTTGGGGTCCAGAATGTTGTTTATGATTTATTGAAGAGTGATTTGAAGGTGTAAGTCTGGTTGGTAGAGTGTTTTGGGTTTCCTTGGTGGCCTATTGTGACAATTTTGTCTTGAATTACACTCACCTAGCCTAGCACTTGCATCATTTATATTCAGAGCTAAGGCTGCTTTTATTCCCGCTATAAGAGCCTCATACTCAGCAATGTTATTGGTACACAGGAAATTTAGATGATAGGATAAGGGAATAGATTTCCTTGTAGGAGAAATCAGAACAACACCTGCCCCCGATCCCGTACGACACTTAGAACCATCAAAGTATAATTCCTAAGTTTCATCTTTTTCTATAGAAAAAAAGAAGTCATCGGGGAAAGATTCAGAATTAGGGAAGGAGAAAGGTGAAGGGGCCTCAACTAAGTGGTCGGTCAATGCTTGCCCTTTAATTGCTTTTTGTGAAACAAATTTAAGGTCAAATTCAGTTAACATCATAACCCACTTAGCTAGGCGTCCTGATAAATTAGTTTTAGAGAAAAGATGCTTCAAAGGATCAAACTTTACCATGACGTGGACTTCTGAATTTAAAAGATGTCTCAATTTTTGAGTCGCAAACACCAAGGCCAAGCATTGTCTTTCTATCACAGAAAATCGGGTCTCATAATCGAGTAAGGTATGACTTATGTAATAAACCAGACATTCCTTACCATCTTTATCATGTTGTGCGAACAATGCTGTGAGAGCATGATAGGAAGTAGCTGTATATAGAAGGAAGGGTTGAGAAGGTTCGATAGGTTGAAGAATAGGAGGACTAGCCAAATACACTTTTAAATCTTCAAATGCTTGCTGACAATCTTCGTTCCATTGAAAAGTGATATTCTTTTTGAGAAGTTGAGTAAAAGGAAAGGTACGATCCGCAAGTTGAGATACGAACCTACGAATAGCTTGAATCTTTCCTTGTAAGCTTTTAAGTTGAGACACATTTCTAGGAGGTGGCATGTTGACAATAGCATCTATTTTCTTAGTGTCCACCTCAATCCCACGATGCGAAACTATGAATCCTAATAGTTTTCCACTATCCACACCAAAAACACATTTTCGAGGATTCAAGCGCATGTGATATTTACGAACTCTTTCAAAGATTTGACGAAGGATTTTAATATGATCTATGCGAAGAATGGATTTGGCCAAAATATCATCAACATAATCCTCTAAAATCTTATGCATATAATCATGAAAGATAAGGGTCATCGCTCGTTGATAAGTTGCACCGGCATTTTTAAGTCCGAAAGGCATCATTATCCAAGAAAACATACCCCAAGGAGTGGTGAAAGTGGTTTTGAATTGATCTTGAGGGTTAATGAAAATTTGATTGTATCCTGAAAAACCATCCATGAAGGATAACAAGGCATGTTCTGCCGTAGAATCAACTATCATGTCAATGTTTGGAAGAGGGAAATCATCTTTTAAAGAAGCCCTATTTAAATCTCAAAAATTGGTACACATTCTTATTTTGTTATCTGGTTTAGCCACAATGACAATATTTGAAATCCACGGGGAATAATCAATAGGGCGAATAAATCCAGCCTCCAATAATTTTTCAATCTCAGCCTTAACAAGCAGAGCCACCTTAGGATTCATTTTTCAAATCTTTTGTTTCACGGGCTTAGCATCGGGAACTAAGACAATATTATGAGTGACAATCTTAGGATCTATACTAGGTATGTCAGAGTATGTCCAAGCAAAGATCTCGGGGAATTCATGCAATAAATCTTCATATTGTTTTTGTTCCTCTTCATCCAAACATTTTCCAATTTTAATAACTTTTTCTTCATTGCAAGGATCCATCTTAACATCAGTGGTGTCACTTATAAGAAGATTACTTTGTTGAGGAGTATCCTTTAACTGAGGGAATTCTTTCACAATCTCATCATTATCAATCTCTTTTCCAAAATACGCTTCAATGTTCAAACAATAAGGGAGTCCCCTATTGTGATGATAACGAGGAAGAGTATCATATGCTCCTAAAAACTCAGCTAAAGCATCATTGGTAGGAAAGATATCCAAAGCACAGTCACACGAAGGATCCCCATCAATATACTCAGGGTGTTGCTGTGATAGAGATGTAGAAATAGCATTAACACTAATGCATGGTTTTTTAGAAGCTTTAGTGCGCTTGCAGGGATTATAGCCAAGTCCAAAGGCATAATTGTGAAAATTATTCTCTAGAGGAACCTTTATCCCTTGTTTGTGAGTGCCACAACCATTTCCATGATACCCATGCTTAGCAAAAATGCGAAAACCACGACCATAACGATCAGCCATTTCTGAAAGAGAAGGTGGTTTTTCATATGACAAAGAATCAAACTCTTCAGAATTAGAGGTATGAGGAGAAGAAGTTTGAGAAGCGGCCACAAAATTATTGCTCATAGGTTCAGGTAAGATTGACTGATTTTTAGCTTCTTCCTTCTTTTCAACTTTAAGCTCTCTAGAAGGAACCTTATATTCACCTACAAAGGTGGGATTGAAATCAAGAGATCCCCAATCGTCTTCTGCGAGAACCTTCTCAGGATCAAAATCCTTCTTATGTGTAGTTTCAAGTCGAGAAGAATCTTCTTCAGGAGCTCTAGACTCATCCAAAGAATTTTGATCATCAGAGAGCGAGGATTCATTGATAGGTATCTTGTTTAAAGAGTCATCACTAGGCGAGGATGGCTTAGAAGAACCCCCTTTGGAAGTAGATGTTTGTAGACAAGCTTGGAAATTAGTATCACCTATCAAGGTATATGTCTTATTGTTATAGATAAATTTAACTTGTCTATGCAATGTAGAGGGGACAACTTGCATACTGTGAATCCAAGGTCTCCCTAATAACAAGTTGTATTTTAAATTTCCTGACATAACATGGATAGGAGTAGGCAAAGTAACAGGTCCCACTGTGAGAGTTAAGGTGATAATACCTAATGAAGTCTTAGCCACATTGTCAAAGCCTCGAATGGGACGAGAGTCAGGCTCAATGAGGGATGTATCCACATTCATTTTATGCAATAGATTAATGCTACACACATTAAGGCCAAAGCCATTATCTACTAGTGTTCATCTTATAGCAGTGTCTTTCATGATAACCACAATCATCAAGGGATCATATTGATGTTGAATTTCACTAGTAGGCAACTCATCTTGGGTAAACACAATTTAAGCTTTAGGACTCATCACAGAGTTAACCAAAGATGCTATATTATTAGATGTATTCGGTGGAGGAACATTCAAATCTTTCAAGGCATCTTGTAACATTCCATGATGAGCGGAAGAAGTTTGAATCAAATCCTAGAGGGATATCTTAGCAGGGGTAGCTTTAAGTTGTTCTATGAGATCATATTCCTTACCCATAACTTGCGAAATACGGGGAACTTGTGGAAGAATTGGTTGAGGATTAGGAAGAGAAACTGGAATAACAGGAGGAGGATTAGGCTACCTATTATTTCTGGTGTGATAAGTATGGGCAACCGCATGATAACTCTCTCTAGTTAATTGCTTGGCATAACTATAAGGACTTATAGGTTTTCTTCCTTGCATAGTGATGATTGGTTTATTCAGAGTATGAAAGGAATCATGATCATACTCTCCTTGGACAGTAAGGAGAGGTGATTTAGGAACTTGAAAGGTGGGAGAAGGATAAGCACCTTGGAATTCAAAGAGAGGTTTATTATGCTCATTCAAGTTTATCATGTTAACCAATTTAGAAGTCTTGTTCTTGTTTAAAGATTTTGATAAAGCCACAAAGTCATCAAGAGCATCATCCAACAAAGCATGATCATATCGATTATAAGGTTTATCTTTTGATTCAAAAGGAGACACCTCCTCATAGAGGGGATTGTTGAAAACAACCATGTTACTAGATTTAGTGGAAGAGTTGATAGGAATGTACCCTTGAGAGGAACCATTCGACTTATCTTTCTCATCACACCTAAATGGCATAGTAACAAGGTTTATGAGTCTTTGGTAAAATGAAGGTTTGGCATCTTTAGGGTTAAAAAAATTATCTAAAGCTTCATCTAATTCATCTTGGCTATACTCATAATAATCATCATAAGCACGAACATTTTGCAAATAAAAATCTGACATTTTGAAATAAAGGTTGCATAAAATTTAAACACACAATACAAAGAAACACACTCTTTTTTTTTTTTTTCTCTTTTCTTTTTTTAATGAAAATGAAATGAAAACACACTAAATCTAGATCTAGATCTAACAAATACAATGCAAGAGGAAGCAATGATAGATTCACGTCGGGTTCACCAAAATGTGTAGGGGAAAAAGCGAGACTAGGTTAACATGCCCTAATCCTACCTTTTGACACACATTACGGAATACGAAAGAGCCTAGAGGTATCACACAATTGGCTACTTCTTTTTGTGAAAGAGAGAGCCATGGGCTACCTATTAGGATTTCTATTCCTTTGTTGTAATTGAAAGATAAAATGATACAAGTTCAAGTCCTAATCCCAAAATGCATGTATGAACTAATAACAAGACTGCAGAATTGAGATTAAACAATGAACAACTGTAAATACAAGGACGAAATAAGAATGCAGATGCGTACCCAGAGTCAAAATCTAAGTGAAAATGTTCGGGACGGGGGCGCGGGCGCCACTGTCCTGATACTGTGCCAGAAACTGCTCCTGAAACTACTGTCTTGCACTCTGGAAATTGTCGGAAATGCTGTCTGTCAGGAGGACCAGGGTGCCCAGTGCCTCTGTCCCAGGGACCAGGGCACCTAGTGCCCCTGTCCTAGCAGGACCAGGGTGCTCCACGCCCCTGTCCAGGTCTTTTGCTCTGCAATTTGGTGTGGAGTGCTGTCTCGACCTGCTTTTCCTGGATCTGTAACCTGCAGCGTCGTCCGAGTCTCGAAACCTGCACTTATATCTGAAAAGGGTGTGGGCGGCTATATAGAGTTTTGCCTTAGTCAAACCCCCACTTCGGTGATTTCCACCTCCATGAATAGCCAAGTTGTATTGTAAAATGTATTGTGTGTGCAAGATCCTAAAATGGAAGTAAGCAAACTAGAGCAACCTAGAAAGTAAACCCTAATTGCTTGTAAATGATAATGTAAATGCTCTAAATCAAGATGCAAAGTGATCTAAAGCATGAACAAGTGATGTATTGAAGCTTATGCAAAGACATGAAAACAACATGAAATCATACCCAACCCCAAGGGAGAGGTACAAGACAATCTTCAGTCGGTAATCTCCTATTGTTCTTCAATGCCTTCCAAGCCCTAAATGGATGAGTGAAATTGATAAATGCTTGATAGAGGGATGTTGAATGTTGTTGAAGTCTTCAAAGATCTACTCTTTCACTGCATATGAGGTTCCTGAAAACAAAAATCGGATCCTTTCAAATGAAGAAAGAGAGCTCTTATGTATGAAACCCTAGATCGTAATTTCATCTTTTGGCCGACCTAGAGATTGAATCTCCCGCCAATTTCTTGGGGTTAAGCTTTATTTTATGATTGGATTGTGCTCCTAAAATTTCAGGGAAAATATCCGGGACCATGTGCACTCCGGGCGCCACGGTCCTAACAACTTTTCACCAAATTTTCAGGGCCGTCGGATATGATGATTTTAGAGAGAATCCCGAAGTTACAGGTGATTTCGAGATGTTTTGACCCTCGAAACCAAGCCCCCAAGTTCAAAATAGGACTTAATTAGGGTTTTTGATTGAATGATGTATTGGAGGAATAAAATGAAAAGGGCACACTTTAACGAAAGGGCCCAACTTTATGATGTGGAGAATGGTGAAATAGGACCTTAGACCTAATTAATTTGATTAATTAAGTGCTAAAGGAGAAATGCAATGCAAAATGTAAAATGCACCAAGGCGGGTGCTAAACTAGGTGTGAAATTGTACCACCCTAGCAAGTGCGTACAATTTACGATGCTACACCTATTAAAGGTAGCCTTGTCAAAAGTCTTAAGATTATCAATTAAGATGACATCTGATTAAGGGATTTTTACAATGGTACCTGATAAAGTCCACCCTATTAAGGGATTTTAGTTACAATGGTTAGAGAGAAACATAAAGATGATCTACTGGAGTAGCTACCAATAAGTTGATCAGATCACACTGAAAAACCAAACTCTATCTGCACCGGTTGTATCTTCTTTGTACAAAACCAATTTACTGCTTATACATTTAGCTCTACACTCTGTCGGTTCTCTATCCTTCAACTCTACACTATGTTCTACTCCCCATGTGTTCACACTTTCTCACATTTATTTTCACATGAACAACAACCTCATCAAAAAGAATTATGTGAATTTATTAACCTTTGGATTTGTCACCAACTTTCCCTCCAAAACATTCTATTCAAAAATCTGTTATTGCACCATAAATCACTTTCCAGAGATCATTAAGAGAATCTCAGTCAAAGCAGTCATTCATGCCGATAAGTCTATTGGTTGACTAGAGAAGACTGCCAGTTTAACTGAATGTTAATTGAACGTTACCAGTCTATCGGTTATAGACTCTATTAGTGTACCGATCAAAATCTACTTACCAATTACCTTCTGTATGTCGATGTGCCTGTCTACTCACTGCTTGCCGGTTGACCTCTTCTGTGCCAGTCTACTCACTACTTGCCATTTTCCCTCTTGTGTACTGGTCTACTCACTTCTTGGCCGGTTAACCTCTGTATACCGGTCATCTTACTGCAGATATACCTCGGACTTGGGAAATGATGTTGCCAACAATGACAACCATATCATTCACCGATCATACAAAATGCACCAGAATGCCAGCACAACGTGCTTATTTTTTGAACCACTCCCTTGAGGTGGTGAGGCCTCCAAGAGGTGATTCTATACTCAAGAAAAGTGGGAATCATTAATCACCTTCCTCTTTACCCAAGGTCCACAAAGGTGAGGGGAGAGGACACTTGGTGTAACAGTTGGTCCATCCTATTGGAATCATTGAACACTAGGAGGGGGGGAGAATTAGTGTTTTATAATTAACAAACTTATCAAGTAGATTCTTAAACCATCAGATGCATGAGAAAGTAATCAAAGTGCAAAAACATAAAGTAAATAACCACACAACCATGACACCAAGATTTTTATGTGGAAACCCGAAAAGGGAAAAACCATGGTGGGATTCAATACCCATAATATTATTATACTATGGCCAGTAGTAGAACAATATTACAAAAATTTAAATGCACTTACATTCAAGCTCACTGCCTAGAGCTCACTGCTCAAGTACAAAAGGACTACAACTCGGAGGAAGGCTTACTTCCTAGAGCTCACTACTCAAGTATAAAAGGGCTACAACCTGGAGGAAGGATCACTACCTTACAGGTTAATACAAAATTATTACAATGTTAAATGAACTGATGTGTATCATTTAACTATGCCAGAATACAGCTTCATTTAGGCTCAAAATGATCCGCTACCACTACTTTGAGAAACTGCTATGTTCTTCTATGCTGCCAAATACCGAATCATCAAAAATCAAGATGCGCATGTGAAATTGTGCTCAATCGCTCCCAAAAATAATTCATCTACATCACCATCTAAAATGATCATCCAAGTCGATCTATATCCACACCACCAAAATAGATCACCAACAAGTCAGCTTCACAAAATTGCAAAATAGGAAAAATGTAGTCTCATGTCGGCTCAATCCACCACAAATCCATATGCCAAACCTAAAACATATGATCACAATCTTCACACACAACAACACAAACTCCTCGAACACAACACCAATCACCAACATCATCCCTACAATTACGCAACACATGTTACCCAACTGTCCACACAATAGCTTTTCTCTTCCAAAATAACTGAATACTGGACCCATAATCATGCACTAGAATCGACACTAGAGGCTGAAATTACAAGATGATCTATCTTAAGCAACCAATCGACTATCCCAATCACTGCAACCAAAACTGCATCACTGGAAACAAATTGTGCTCACTGAATCTATACATTGTGTTTACACTCTGCTAGACTTATGCCTAAAGTCAATATGACTTCTGGTGGATCAAATCTACAAGTACTAGATAGGATTACTAGGCTGAGCTTCCATCAATGATAACCCCTAAGTAATCTCCATACATCTAACATCATTGGAACAATGTCTCTTGCCAACACACCCTACGTGTGCACAAGCGTGCCAAACACAAAATAAAATTGATTCATTTCAATTCCACATTGAAATGTTACCTAACTATCAAAATCAAAGACATTTAGTTTGAAAATATAGTCTTTGACAATGTCTTGCATGAAATGCGTTAGTAGTTTCAATATAAGTCTTCTCCCAATGAATGCCAAGTTGCTACATAGATTATCACAAAAAGCCTAATCTCTAATAATGAATTCAAATTTACCTAATTCAAAGATAAATTCAACAATTATACTCAAGATTTAGCCTTTGCACAGGCGTAGAACAAAGACAACATAGGCACATAACAAAGCTACACAGGTACAGTTTCTGGTTACACAAGCACAATTCAAAGCTACATAGGAATAGAAAAGTCCAATATAGGTGCAATTCAGATCTACATAGGTGAAATTCAGAGCTACATAGGCACAAGAATGTAGTGCTTGTGTAAAACGGAGAAATTAATTAGACAGATAGTGATCCTTGCAAAATTGAAGCCATGATGAGCATGTAAACCCTAATTTTGAATAAATTTTCTCTATTTAACCTCAAAAACCACTATGATTGTTAGATACTAATCAAATTTAAAGAACCCATGATGAATCCACTCCCAAGGAAGAAAATGTAACTCATAAATCAAGAAAAGCAAAAGTTTCAAGCTTATCTAAGTGAAATGCAGAACTTAGCAAACCTAAAACCCTAATGACCCTAAAATGAAAAGTTGTTGTTCATTACCATCTTAATTAGACTTATATGAGTTAATTAAACCCTTATAAACCTAATTAAACTAATTGAAACTAACTTGAAGTAGAATTGAAACATTTGTGTTCATTTTAAAGCCCTAAATTGAGAAGTTATTGTTTTTTTAAGCTAAATTTGCATGAAAATAAGTTTGAAAGATATTTGTTCATTAACCAAAGCCTAATTAGGGATACATTAGTTAATTTTAACCTAATTGATCATTAAACAGTCGTATTTTAACCCTATAAGCATAAAATATCAAGAAATTTGGCAAATTGAAGCAACTAGGACAAACTGCCTTAGAACACTGCATAGGTGCAGGTATGGGTTGCATAGGCGTAGATCCCTCCTATATAGGTTTATATTATCATTTCATAGGTGCATATCATCCTTGCATAGGTGTAGAACACCCTTGCATTGGCGTAGGACTGAGAAATAGGGGTGCAAAAGCTTCTAATTTGCCCTGAAAGGCTTCTCTTATGCAAATTTTGACCTAGAAGCTAAAAAACCACTCAAACGACAACAAAATATTAGGTTGACCCATGAAGTGGGTCCCACTGGGCATGCCATAAAATGTGTGATGGAAATTTTTCACAAATATGAATGATTAAAAAACTATGCTAAATAATCTAAGCTAACACGAAATTCACTCAACCACTTCAAGATTGAGAATAATGTTAAGAGGAAATTAGAAAGCATGAAATAACAACAATTAAAAGAAAACCAATATCCTCTTGATTTTATTATTCTTCGGTTGGATGTGTTCTCAATGACATAGCACGTGCTCAATTGTTCTCCACGATTTGGGATTATGTGAATTGAATTCATGATATGAGGATGGGATGATGAAGTATGAGCATGAAATTAGACATGATAATGGTATGGTTGCTAAAAAACATGGATGAAATGCTGCATTACAAGGTTATGGATAATGAGAGTGGATCCATTGCTTGAAAAAGAGGGGAGCTTAAAAAAAAAATTGGAGAGAGAGGAAGGGATTGTGAAAATGCAACACTTGTCCTCAAGGAGGACAAGTGGAAATCCTATGGGTACCATGTGGAATGAGATTCCATACAAGTGTCTCAACAAGGGAGGACATGGGTTCCCAAGAGGGCAAAATGTCAAGAAGGGGCTTGACATGTGTCCTCAAGGACACATGTCCATTTTGGGAGGAGGCCACCCAAAGTTGGTTTTAATTTTCTAATATTAAGGAAATTAGGGAGTTATGAGTGTGCACACACATGTGAGGGGAGGTTAGGATAGGATAGGATAGGGTTGGTTAGAACCCATGGGATAGGCTAGGGGTTGGGTTATAAGGGCCGTTTAGGCTAGGAGACATGTGACCATAATGGAATACTTGAATTAATTATATTCAAATAAGGGGATGGAAAAGGGGAATTAATTAATTTGAGGATTAGAATAAGAGGGGTGGGTTAATTAATTAAGAGATTAATTAATCAATTTGGCAATGGGGCATGGCTTCATTTAATTAATTTAACCAAAAGGAATGCTTGATTTTAGTTGAATAATATGAATTATTTAACTAATACAAGTGACATAGGATATTTGATCTGATTGAAATAATGAGTAAAATTTAAGTGTCTACAGAACAAATAGTAGGGCAAGAGAAGTCATCATACACCTTGACCAAAACATCAAGTTTATCATATGTAACTTGATGCAATTGTAAGGTATAAATATATTCTTTAGTAATCACATTTACCATACACATTGGCTCAATGCGCATCCCTTATGAGAGTTTGTCTTTGATCTTCGTAGTGATATATAATGGGCCATCGGGTGCAAAAATAGTATGACTAGGATCAAAACTAATACATAGGTCTTTAGTGTTATAATCAATGACAATCCAAAAGACACTGAGAGAGGGGGGGGTGAATCAATGTCTAACCAGTGAGTAGAATAATTAAACTTATTAAGAACTTTGTATCCCAAAACAATGTACCGGTAAATAAGAATTAATGTAGCAAATAAGAATAATAGAGACAACATAGAGAACACATCATAACACAAGATATTAACGAGGAAACCCAATGTGGGAAAAACCTTGGTGGGATTTGTGACCCACAATATTCACTCATTGGCTAATGAATAAATATTACTTACAATGAGGGGCCTCCACATGCAAGAAGGCTAGTAGCCTAGAGCTCACTACTCAACTACAAAATGGAAGTCTCACTGACTTACAAAATGGATTATTAAAATCCAATACAATGTACTACTTCAGATCAGCATCAGCTATGCCAAGTTCAGTACCAGTTTAAGTTCAGTCTATAACCAAAACCTTCGCTATCAACTATATCACCTTATACAAAATATCATATATATTCTCTCTCATATCATATCAAAATGACCTATAAGATCTCATACATATATGAGTCTTTTACAATATGCCATGTCGGCTTTTACAAGAGATAATTACATTATAAAACAATAAACAAAAGTTTATTCCATGTTGGCTTGAGTGCCGATATGCATTATTGCCGCTACCCGTGAAGTGCCTGCCAGTGTATGTAGAAGTCTATTGCTGGTGCCGGTAACTACTGGTGGGTTGCCAGGTGATTTCCAGTTGGTTGCCATCAATGACAACATCAACTATTCTCATAAGAGTGTAGAATGCCAACAATCTCCCCCTTTGGCATTGATGGTAACACTCATGAGAAAAATCCAAAAAATGAAGTCCAAAAAGTTTCCAAAAATATGTGCTCCCCCTGAGAAAATGATCTCCTTTGAATAAGCAATTTTTCTCTCCACTACTCCCCCTTTGATATCAATGACAAAGGTTGTCAAAAATAGTCAAATGAGTGCAAAAATTTCACCTCAAAGTTTGTAACCAGTTGGTTACAATCTGAAAGATATCTACCAAACTAGATTAAGACTCTGCATAAACCTTTTGCTGTCATTCAAGGTTGCCTCAGTCTGTTGGATCGTGCCGATGAGATAATGCATGTGATCTTCCAGGAATCGTTCTCCTTGAAGTAATACCTTAGATATTTCTATTCTCTAAGAAATAAGATTGTCCAACTTGGGACCAACTTTATTTTTAAGCTCTCGAGCATTAGACCTCATCCTTGCCTTTTCTTTCTCAAGTTTCTCTATTTTTCTTCAAAACCTGCCATTTCCTACTCAAAAACTGATATGTGATCGGATGAATCAATTATGTTATCAAATATGTCATCAATTTCCTTTTGTGTTTTACTGATCTCCTTATCTATGTCCGCTATCAGAAGGTGAGGTTTGCATGTTTCCCTGTATAGCTCTTTGTACTCCAAAATTGTAGAGTTCAATGCCGGTAATAATATATTCAGGTGTTCTATACACTTCTTTATGGTGTCTTCAAAGAATTTGTCCTTCTCTTTTTCAACTCTCTCCTTTATTGTATCTTCATTCACTTTATCAATGGTTATTACATTGTGAGCAATAAATTTGGACAATGTGTCCAATTTGCCTAAAGAATCCTTAATATGATCTATGTTACAATTTGGTGCAATCAATTTAAGAATAGTTACAATGTTATCAATTGCCTTGTAGACCAATGCATTGCAATCCATTATCTTTTTGATTAAATCCAAAAGTACCTCTGTAACATTGGTAGGTCTGAATTCACTTGTTGATGTGCCAGATGTTTGAAATTACCTTTATTACCTTTGTATTTCAATCATTTGTAACCATTTTACTTGTGTTTTCCTCCAATGGATCAATCTAGGTTTGCATCTCAACCTGAAAAGGTTTCTTAGATTGTTTTGATGTCTCAGTGATTGCCGGTTTCTCTGTTTCAGTGTGTACCTCTGCCTTAGATTGTTTTTCTGAAAGTTCAACTGCCAGTATCTCTATCTCTGGTGGCCTTGTGCTAGAACCTATACCTTCAGTAGGTTTTTCAGTATCTAATGTTTGCTCTGTTTGGGTTGGGAACTCAACCTCAACAGTTTCTATCAGTTTCTCTACCATGTTTCCACTGTCAACATTGTCATCCTTAACCTCTGAACTATCCTTGTCTATAACAATATTTACTTCCTAAGTATCCACATTCATGGCAAAGAGTATCTCAGATTTAGGATTTGTGTCATCATGTGTAATACCTTTAGTGTCAATAACTGGTGGATCATTTGTGTGTACTAGTGCATTATCCAAGGGTGGCGGCAGTAGATTGTCAGTAATCTTGATGTTGGGAATACCACCAATCTTTCCTTTGCCCTTGTCCTTGTCCTTCTGATACACTTTGAATGTCTTTTCGATTGGTTCATTTCCTCTTGTTTTTCCTTCACAAAAAATATATCCCAATTATCTACAGTTTCATCTGCAATCTCTTTTACTCTTCCTGCCATTAAGCTTACTTGCCGGTGTCCACTGGCAAAAACATATCGGTTAGCCTTAGAAATTAATTCATCAATTTCCTCTTTTGAATTTATAGGATGTACATCTAGAAGTTTTTCAACTTTCAGTTTCTTATCTAATTCCATCACTGCTATCCTTTTTGCTTCCAATCTTATATAGAGTTCATTAGGTAATTCATCCACAACTTCATTTAAAACCTTTTTATATATGTCCAAATGTAAAATTATACTATTCTCAATGCTTTCCCTATCAGAATCATTAAATGTGTTATACAGTTTGTGTACATAAGCCAAATTTCCTCCATCAATTATCTCATTCAATAAATCATTCAAAGAAGGGGTAATAAGTTGTTGTTTCTTCTTTGGTGTGAGTTTCTTGGGTGGTCCCCTTATTGCCTATTGTTTCTTCCTCAAAGTCCTTGTTCTCTTAGGTGAAGGAGACAGTACCGGTGAAGGTTTTCTCTTCCTCCTTTCAACTCTTTTAAACTTTTCTAGTTTCTCACTGTTGGTTCTAGAAGATGTGTCAACCGGTGAGATATGTGCCTTTGGTTGAAGTCCTTCAAGCTCACTAGCCGATATACTACTAATGTTCATTAAATTTTCCTTGAATTCCTTAACTTTCTTAGAAGCATCTCTAATAAATTTTTCTCTTTTCTTCCTTTTCTTCAATAAATTTACATCTCCTTCAATAGTCTAAGCACTACCAAAGACTTTTTCTGATGGCTCTCTTGGTGCTTCTAGTAAAGCTTTAGCATACATCTCCAAAATGGCAAGATCTACTTCATATCCCATTTCAATCACCACAATAGTCCTAGGGAGTACTGCCTCCATCCATGTCTCATCTCTTTTGATAACAAAACAAATTTCTTTGTTATATTTGTCAACTACACTCTGTGGTAGCCTTTCTCTAGTTCTCATTTTAGGTTGGAAAGTTTTGAAGTAGTTTGTTATGTTTTTGTCTCTAGTAGTTCCCATGCTAGTAAAATCTTCCTGTAGTTGTTTTCCTACTGGTATATCATAACTAAAGTCTTTAAGTCTTGTATCAGGGATCTCCTTAGTGAAGTACAACATCAAACATACCAAAATATTTCCAAAGAAAAATGTCCCTTTCTTATCTCCTTTGATCTTTTTCAAACTGTCAATGAGTTCATCTTTTAGCCATTCAGACACATCTATCATTGCATTGTTGTTACCCATCTCATAAGCACTATTTATACAAAGACTAGAAACTGAATTTAGCTTGTTAGCATGTGTAGTCTTGTATCCTAACACCATCCTTTCAAATCTCACATTAATGTCTTTGATATCATTTACTCTTAGTGAGATATTGTCAAATATTGCTCCGGTTAGGCTCATCACTTTGTTTTTAGGAATCTTCTTAGTCTCATTAGGTCTGCTTGAGTGCCAGTATGCATTATGCTTGACGGTGTATGTAGAAGTCTATAGCCGATGCCGGTAATTGCCGATGGGTTTCCAGGTGATTTTTAGTTGGTTTCCATCAATGAGAACATCAACTATTCTCATAAGAGTGTAGAATGCCAACATTTAGTAGGGGTAGGTTTGTCAACAATTTTCACAACATTGTTAGATTCCATAACAAGGTCATCGGGGGAAAAGGCAAGAGATTCAGAATAAAAAACATTAGTAGAGTGAGAAGGTAAATTTTTGGTGAAAATTTAGAGATTTTGATTAGGAGGAGCTATAGACTTGTTTCCTTTGTCATTCACACTAGCTACAAATACAGTATTATTATCAATGAAGTCTTGAATTTTATTCCTCAATGTGTAACATTTCTCAGTATCATGGCTAGGTTGACGATAATATTGACAAAATGCTTTGGGATCTTATGAGTTGAAATAATAGTTATTTTTGTGTCCATGTCTGTTATGTTTTTCATCATTTAAGTTGTGTAATCAGACAATGTGAAGGTCATAGGGCGTATTGGAGTTTTGGTTGTGTGCATATTGAATATTAACCGAACCTACTGAACCCTACATTATTTTGGCTAAATATTCTTCTAGATATGTGAATTACTATGATATTTTCATGTATGAATGCATAAATGTTATGATTGACAGAAAATGGATACGCATGTGTTTGCATGCACTAACCCTTGATGCAGGAATAAATGAGTACATGCAAAAGCGGTCAAGCTATGCTAGTTTGAGGATCACACCATGCAAGCTGTTAGAGATATTTCCAAGTAGTTGAGAGAATTAAAGACAATAAGGGAGATAGTGCTCGAGTGGAGCGGCTAAAGAATAGTGAGGTGGTACCAAATTTATTTATGACTACCTTCAGCAGGTGACAATCTAGTGAAAATTGTCATGCTATATTCCTGGCCATGTAATGATGAAAGTCCCACGATCTTTGTGGTCGATTTCTTCCTTTTTGAAATAAAAAGTTTCCGCTTATTCTCATGGGTGTGGTCTAGTTATTTAAGAGTTTGTTATAATCTTCTTATAAATAAAGTTCTGAACCTCTTCGCAGAGGTTAGACAGAGTTTTTCAGAGCTGTTTTCCTTGTTTTATGTATTGTAACAACTTTTGGAGATAATGAATAAAGTTATGTTATTCTGAGAAAATAGAAACATTGGAAATATGGGTACGCTCATATAAGGGGGACCACTTGGTGAGTAATCCTGTGTAATTATTGAATTAAGTTTTCTTTTGCTGTAGTAGTTGTTCTAGCAATTAATTGTTCCTGCAACCACTGGAACCAGGTCCTGTGACTGTTCTTGCACCCAAGACAAACAGTGTAATTCCTGCTTGCTAGCTTTGAACATAGATAATATTTATTCATTTAAAAGCATCTTTCAGTGTTAATATTTCTTGTAGTCATTTAGTTGTTGCATCTTTCTATGTTCATTTCAGTAACTTCATTTGCTACAGTAGGATAGAATGGCTTTTACTGGAACTTAGTGCACAACCAGTGCTAACCCATTTCAAGTAATACGTCCCTGAGTTGACAAGTAAATGAACATCAGCCATAAGAATGATAGATATTTGGAATGGATTTCCAATCCCTGATTTAAGGCTTCAAGTCTAGTTATTATCCTAATTGGCAAGGCAGACATTTTTGGCACCATTGCCGGGGATGGTGCCAAACTAAGAACCTGTCATAGTCATGAGTTTTCACGTTTTTAGTTAGAATTCTATTTTGATAGTTAAGATAAGTTGTTAAGTGTTTTTCTGAATCTACATGCATAGAAGAAGATGAGATTCTCATGGTAGATTCCTTCCTAATCATCATGATCATAGAAGACTCAATCCATATGAAGCGCAAGATGCAAATCCTTTTGCTGCACTTTATCAAGCCCTAGATAATTTAGACTATCCTGCATTTGGAATTTCAGAAAATGACCTTCATTTTCTTTTTGGACCACTTGAAGAGGATCATTACCCTTTAGTTTTTCACCAAGGACCAATGGTGGGATGAGAAGGTGGAGCTAATCCACCAGGGGGTGGAGGTAATCCCCCACCTCTAGGTGGCGACAATCCACCTATTAACCTAACATTTGAATTTCCCATTTTTGATCTGCATGATAATGCCAACCTCAAGAACATCCCAACTTCTTCTTTACCTAAGTTTTATGGCCTATTCACAAAGGACCTGGATACTTTATTGTTTGAATTTGATGTCCTCTGTAGGAGCTATGATTACACTAGAGTTGCCCATAGACTTAAAATATTCCCTAGTACTTTAAAAGAGTCTGCCTTGAGATGGTTTATGAGTTTAGGGAATAGCTCAATCAATACATGGGATGAAATGAAATGATTGTTTCTTGAGAAATATAAGGATTATTGTAGGGGAACTGACCGCCATGGAGATTATATCTTCAAAATGAATTAGAAGGAGGATGAGAGTCTAGAAGACTATCTTGAGAGATTTCTATTTTGTGTTAAGAAGTCTAAAAACAATACTCTAAATCAAGAATCTCTCAATCTGATATTTCTGAGTGGAATTAGTGAAGAATGCACAGATTCCCTACACCTTATGGAAGGTGGAGATATAACTCAGTCATCATGGAATGACATCGGCCAAATTTGCCAAAAGTATTCCACGACCACTACTAAGAAGAATATGTGTTATAAGCCTGGAATGTCTTTATCAACATCAAGTAGTGGAGTTTCCCGAATAGAATTAAGCCATCTTGTAAAGGGTTTTAAGGAGGATATCATAAATAATATGGCCACTCAATTGGACATTCTTCAAGCCAAGAAGAAGCACGAGGAAACAGAAGCAATGCTTGTAGAGTTCTTTCCACATTGTAGGTAGAAGAAGAAGGACTACAAATGTAAGTTGGTTGCGAATCTTGATGTTCCTGAGTTTAAGCCAGTACATGGCGATGATGAACAAATCTTTCATGTTTCTCAAGGAAGGCCATGGACCCCAAGATAAGGTATGCCTCCTGATCCATTATCTTTTGCTGGTTATAATGGCAATTCTTATGCACAAAATAGTCAGTGGCAACCTCCATATGTTCAAAATTTTGGGAACTTTCCACCTCAAAATTGGTATAATCCTCAAAGTTCATGGCCAAATTTTTCAAATCCATCTCCACAGTGGCAATAGCCACAGGGAAATTGGTCTCAATCTCAGGGACCATGGAAAACATAACAAGGGAGTTGGCAACCCACTCCTCAATAGAGAGGAAGCCAACAATGTTCAAACCAATCTTCTAGATACTAGCAACGATTGTAGTAGCCTCAATAACTTTCTATAATGCCACCCCTTGCTCCTAATGCTACTCCATCCAAATATACCCAACTTTCAACTCAACCCGTGCCAAATCCTAATAGTAATCCTCAACAACATCAACAAGTATATTCTGCTGATCCTAATGAGTATACTGCATATTCTCTCAATATAAGCGAGATTAACCTTATATCTAGGACAACCCTGCCTAATACATCTCCTCTGGTTATAACTTAAATGCCATAGGACAAGGAAGTATTAAGTCTAACAACCCCATCTCCTCAGGTTCAACAACCTATCAGTTCACCTCCAGCTAATAAAATGCCTCCATTCCCTCAAAGGCTACAAGTAGAGGAGACTAAACAATAAGAGGATGCAACCTTTGATGTTATTGAACAACCGAAACACATATGTGTTAAGATTCCATTATTCTAAGATATTAACAATGTTCCCATCTATAGTAGAGATATTATGGAAGCATGTTTGAAGAAACCAGGGAGGAAAAAGGACCCATAAACAGTTCATGTAATGGGTCAACTGGCTAATATTGTTAGACAATTCAAATAACCGGAAGACAATTGAGGGGGGGGGGTGAATCAGTTGTCATTAGATTATCGGAACCTTAAGAAACTAAAACTTTAATACCAGAACCCAAAATATCAATACCGGAATGCATAAACCAATTACCGAAATAACCAATTAAGCATAAGCAACAATTAGAGAATAAATACCATCCACATGATACCAAGATTTGTACATGGAAAACCCAGTAAAGGGAAAAACCATGATGGGAAGCCTACCCAGAGTCAGATAGTACTTCTTTAGTAAGTATGTGATTACAATTGAGGGGCCTACACTTGTAAGAAGGCCAATAGCCTAGAGCACACTGCTCATCACAAAAGGAGTCTCACTGACTACATAGAAATCTAGACTACAATCTAGAAGAAGGAATGAACTGCAAAGATAGAATCTCTTATTCCTGGATAGAGTTCTGGTTAAGCTCAATACTTGAGGACTAAATCATCTTACATAAACCCAACTCAATCACCAATGGTTGATCAAATCCTCTACATGAATGATTATTACATTATTCGCTCCTATTCCATTCCATGATGATCTACAATGAGATCTTACAACATATATATACAAACCCTCGACCACAAATAATAAGGTCAGACATAAGACAATAAAATAATTACATAATTACAAAACATGTCCTGAGACCAAACAAATAATATCCAACCCATAAGACATCTCAGAAACATATCGATAAGTCCAATACACACGTTACATTAAGCCGATTCATAAGCTAAATAAACTGAGACCCAATTTAGGTCCACACATGCTAAAACAATGATCCCAATCAACCAAGTCTCAAAAACTATCACCGTCATCATCCTAAATCTCCACTAGAAGTTGCACCAACACCACTTATGCATAACATCAAAGATCTTCAACAAAGCTTTGCCGGTGAAACCCTCACCGGAATACCAAACCAAGCTTGCCAGCATACATGATAGCATCCGATCACCAGATCAAAACTAATTGACTGAATATGAATCCGAGTAGCATCAATAAGCCAATCCCATAACATAAACATACTGGAGCATACTAGATCATCTTGAAAGGTCCAAACTTTCTCATCTTCAACTTGTTATAAGTTCCAACTGGGAATCTTTTTTTTCTTAGATACACCTTCACTTCATCACCAACTACAAATTCCTTTAGTCTCCTCTTGCTATCTTCTTTTTCCTTGTACTTGTTGTTCATGTCCTCTAGATGTTGCTTAACTTGAATATGCAATTCCTTCATTTAATCTGCAAATTCATCTACTTCTAAACTTGTTCGACCTCAAAATGTGTTCTTTCAATACTCCTATTTATTGAATTATTGTAGGAAAACTCTGCTTGTGCAAGAATCAAATCCCAACTTTCATTTTTGTCTTGAACTAAACATCTCAACAAATTTCCCAAGCTCTGATTAACTACTTTTGTCTGTCCATCAATCTATGGGTGAAAAGTAGAATTGAACTTCAAATCTATCTTCATCTTCTTCCAAAGTGTTCTCCAAAAATATCCAACAAACTTAGTGTCTCTATCTGAAACTATGCTCTTAGGTAGTCCATGCAATCTCACTACTTCCTTGAAAAATAGGTCTGCTACATGTAATGCATCTGATGTCTTCTTACTAGTGGCAATTAACACTCTATTGGTTGGTTTCACCATGTTGTCATTGATGGCAACATAATTTTGGGTTCCGACTTCATATGGTATACCGATAGACACTTCATAGATTCTACACTAGCACCGATATCGACAGGTTAGGAAGATTTCTTTGGTCACCGACAATTTAGGTTGACATGGTATAATTAAGGTTATCAGTATTGGAGGCTGACCTATCTTGGATCTGACATTGACAACTTGTTTTAATGTTTATTCATTTATGTTATATGACCAACATGTAATTTGATATTGTATATATCTTTGTAAGCCGACATAAGGCATACATTTGTATAGGGTATATAGGGCAGATTGATTAGATCATTTTGATGTAGTAAGGGAGGTAATGTAATGGATATGTAAAAGTCGTATGATACGAAATATGTCAAAAAGACTATGTATGTGAGGAATTTATTGTAAGGGTTATTCTAGTAAAGGGATTTAGGGTTTCAACCGAAACAAACAAAGCTTAAACCAGAACTGTATTCTGGCATAGAAGATGCTATCTTAGCAGTTCACACTTCTCCGGATTGTTGTTTGAAATTTTATGTAGTCAGTGAGGCTCTTATTGTGATTGAGCAGTGCACTCTAGGCTGTAAACCTTCCTGCAAGTGCAAGCTCCTCATATATTGTAATGTCTCTTAATATGGCCAATGGATTGATATTGTGGGTCACAAATCCCACTGTGGTTTTTCCTTATTGAGGTTTTCTATGTATAAATCTCTATGTTATGGTTCTTATTTATGTGTTTGGCTTATTGGTTGCTTTACTTGTTTCAAATCTGTTTATATCGGTATACCGGTTGGTGCATGAATTTTTTGTTAAGGCTAAAATCTACTATTATGGTATAACACAGATTCACCCCCCCTCTTAGTGTTATTGGTTTCCAACAATTAGTATCAGAGCCTTGTGCCTCAGAGGAAGTTTAATAGCTTGAGGAAGATCCTGAAACCATAATCATTGAATATGGCTTTGGAGAAGTAGCTTGAGATGACACTTGAAGATTATAATGCTGAAATATTGAAGAACTTAAAGCTACAAGATGAGTTGAATTCTACCAAGGAATTCATTCTTTTCCTACAAGAGAGGCTATCATCTATTCAAGCTAGGAGGAGAGAACTTTTGCAAAATCAAGATGATGAAGAGAAAAATGCACTTAAGGAACAATGTCAGAAATTGAGTGAGGAGAATATGGTTATGAAGAATGAAATGGAAGCTATAACTATGAGGATGTCTAAGGAGATTGAGGACAGAAAGAAAAAGGAAGAAAATCTTGTTGTATCCATGAAGAAAAAGTTTGAAGAATGTGGTAGGTTGGTTCATGAAAATGATATGTTGAGAACTGATTTAGTACAATCCCAGATTAATGAGAAAGAGATTGAGAGACAGATGACAATACTAAGAGATGATTTAATTGCTGCAAGTGAGTACAAAGAAAAATTCAAGATCAACTTAGTACAACTTGATGAGTTACTGAAGAGACAGAGGCAGATTAGAGATTCCAGTAGACTTGGATTTGAGCAAGGACAGAGTTTTGGTACTACTAATGCAGATGAAAACCATAAGGCGCCGATAAGACAATTCAATGCTTATAAATTCAATGGTAGATGTTTTGTTTGCAATAGTTTTAGTCACATGGCTAGGTAATGTAGAAACAGAGCAAATCAGAACCCTGATTCTGCTTCCGGTAAATCTTCTAAATGCAATAAAATTGGTCATAAGATAGAAGATTGTAGAATGAATGTAAAATTCAATGCTTGTGGAAAATTTGGACATATGGCTAATCAGTGCATGTCAAGCAATTTCATTGGTTTTAGCAAAGCAATTCAGAAGAACAATGTTACATGTTATGCATGCAATGAAATTGGACATATTGCTAAGTTTTGTAGAAGCAAAAATCCATCGGTTAGTAATGGAGGATCAAATGAAAAAAGAAAAGAGAAGGTTAGTGAAATCTGAAATGATCATACTCAAAGATGGGTTAGGAAGACTGAAGAACAATCATCAAATGAGAATGTCTCGACTACCTATCTGGCAGAAGAGGTTGCTCTTGTACCGGTAGTGAGATCATCTGGTAACTAAGGCATATGCCTTAGGGGTAGGAAAAATTCATGAAGATGTTGCATGTGCCTTGGGAAGAGGTTCTGGAAGATGTTCCAGATATTGGAGAAGATTATCCGGCATGGATATGTTCTGAGTGAGATCCGGTATCTTTCACCGACAGTCATTTATGTCAATGGAGGATTAGGGTTTTTGTCGAAGGATAAAAGGTCAAATACACTTCATTTTTAATCACCTTGCATTCAGAGCAATTTTAGAGTGATTTAGAGTGACTAAGTGTGATTAGAGGCTATTCAGAGGCAATCAAATTTCTTCTTGAGTGACCTCATTGATGCTTGGAAGAACTTGTTGAAGGTTTTCACTGAGAGTGATCTAAAGGTATTTTTCTTGAAACATGGAAGCGGTATCATCTTTTGTTCCTATTTTTGTTGCAAATATAATTGTAGTGGAGGTTAAGGAGCACCCTAGGACAATTTTCAAGTGATATCCACATGTGGCTACCAAGGAAGATTTGGTTGGAGCATTTTCTCGCATTCTAGAGGGAGTGGTGTATATAGAAGATGTTAGGGCATACATTCACTGTCATATAGAGGAATTAGGAACTTTAGAGATCAAGGGAATGTATATGAATGAACTAATGGGAGAATCTAGAAAGATCAAACCGACATATCAACACATTGAAGATCTAGGGTTTACAGATATTCTGGATATTCCAGAGTTTGAGGATGAAATAATCAGATATGTACTGAGCAGAGTACATGGGGAATTCATATGGCTAGACAAAACTTATAAAATCACTAAGGAATCCATCTGGGAAATTACTGGCTTGCCATCGGTAGGGAAACATCTAGATAAGAAAGTGTCAAATGACTTCATGAGGTAGATCACCGACGCCATATCTGATAAGAGATTGATGAAAGTGAGCACTATCACCGACACTGACATCAAGTTTGGAAGCATGGTTATAGGATACAAGGTAAATCAGTCAAAACGACTGAATTTTGTTTCCAGTTCATGTATTTTGGCTGCATATAAGATGATGAGAGAAAATATAAAGTCAGATCTTTGCGATTGGATGCTTGAAGAGTTATTAATCAAATTAGGAAAGATTAAAGGTGAGAAGTAACACATCTTCCAGTATGGAAATTTATTAGTTTGCTTGATGTTATACTTTCTGAATGATACACCTAGTTCTGGTAAGAAGCAACGGGCTTTTGAAATTCTAGTAGGAAGACATTTAAAATGATCAATTGCTACATTAGGAAGTCAAAGGGATGATAAGATATGGGGTTATTTTAAGGCTTTTCAAAAATCTATGAGGTCTAGGATAAGAATACCTGAGAATATAGTAGATAAATACTCTACTGACATTTGTTTCATGGTTAAGAAAGATGTGACTCTCATGGATGCAGTCTAGCCACAAAATATTTGGATAGAGGAAATGGGATATGTGGTAGATGCATAGATTCTTGATGCCTATGCAAAAGTGATAGTTGATGCAAAAATAGATGAGGCAAAGAAACCCTATGGAACTGCACAACAAAAGACTCTAGAGGTTGAAACAGAGTTCAACCTGAAGAGAAGGAAAAAACAAGAAGGAAAAGCAAGTAAATTTGTATAGGAGGTCTCAAAGGACATAAAGGCACTTATTGATGCTATCCCAGAGAAAGGGAGAAAGAGGAAGGATCTGGTAGTTCACATTGAACCTGTAACTGCAGATTCTGAATCATAGGATGACACACCTTTAGCCTTCAAGAGGATTGTTAGGAAGAAACCAGAAGAACCTAAGGTAGAAGAAAAGAAGCAACCGATTAGAAAGGTTTGAATCAAGTTACCATCTCATAAGCAAGCTCCTAAGGATACACCTACAACTACATCCGATACTGTCAGGAGGAAGAAAAAGAAGGACACTGATTCTGGTAAGTTTACACCTAAAACTTGTGAAGAAATTGTTGATGAAATAACTAAAGATGGAATGCTGAAGAATGTTAAGTTTTATTATGACAAATTAGAGGTTGATGAGAAGTGAGAGGTAGAGGAAGCAATTCTATTGTACTTAGATATTTATAAGAAAGCCTTAATAGAGATAGAAAATCAAATACCGACTGAGTTATATAACATATTAGATGCTAGAAGGTTATCTGCTATGCAAGAGGATAAGCACATTAAAATGCAAGAACTTTTGGCTATCTATGTTAGTATAACTCTAGATGAAATGGATAAGACAATTGAGGTGGCAGATTGAAAGGTATTCAATAGCAAACATAGGATAACTAGCCCGATGCTAGGGAGAATGAATTAAGTAATAAAGGAAACTTAGAAAGCTTGGATTAAATTTTTGGGAGAACACAGAGGATTATTTACTTCACTAGAGACAAAGACATATTTTGTAGATACACCGATTGAAGGGAAAGGAAAAAGGATCATGGGTACTCCACCCTTAGTTTTGAAGGATATCAAGATAGTGGAAATTGAGCCACTGGTAAACACAAATGTACAAACAAATACTGAAACTTCGATTAATACTAAGAACATCGTACATGATACTAACATTGAGGATAATTGTCTTCCAAATACTAATGTATAGGTTGAGGATACTGTTCCTAGAGAGGAACTGACATTTACATAGATTGCACCAATTGGCGAAGCCACCAGTGCAAGTGAGGAGGTAATAAAGGATAAATCATCAGAGAAAATAGGGGAATCCGACAGGTAACTAGTTGCTGGAACATCATTATTGACAATTGACACTTCTCTAGTGGAAAAGACAACCATCATAGAGATGAGTCCCATAGAACTGATGATGATGGCTACTAAAAAAATGATGAAGGAGGGAACCACAGACAAAGGGATTATAGATCAATCCATCACTATTTTGCATAGATTTGTCCCAGAATGTAAGATTGAAAATGAAGCAATCCCTTTTGGTAAGCTTAAGATACTAACTGAGTACATATCAAAAGACTTTCAATCCTTACAACAGATCTCTAACCAACAAGCACTTGAAAGATTCACTCAGGCTAAGAGAGCCACTTTTGATAAGATCATTGAGAGAGAGAAGAAAAAGATTAAGGAGAAGCTAATTTTGATAGAAAATTCTTTGAAACAATGTAAAAACATATACAGGGTATGTTGCAAAACTGAGATACTTACAACAAATGTAGATAAAAAGATAAAAGAAATACATGAGAAAATTGCCAGTATTGCTAACTCTTTTGATGGACTAATTTCCCTGACAACATCAATTGATGGACAAATTTTGACTTTAGAGAACCAAATTTCTGCTCTTGAAAAGGAAATAGATAAAATAATTCAGAGAGCTAGAAGTCTGAGAGGTATAGTGAGTCCAAGATTGGATTCACTTTGTGTACATAAGAAGGAATGCATGGATATGTTGGGAAAGCCCACACCAACAAAGGTCAATGAGAAAGAATCTTTTGCATATTTATTGAGTGGACTTGTATCTATCTCCGACACATTCAAAACTGGCTAGGACACTTATGTGGAACTACTGGAGAAAGCTTATTCAGAAATCTTGAAATTGGTCAAGCTCTGGTAATACATTTTTGGAGGTATTAAGTGTACAATACTTATTCTTTGACATATTTTTCTGGGCATTGATGTCAAAGGGGGAGTAGTATAGATGTGAAAAAGGATAAAAGGGTTGCATACATACATTAGGGGGACTTACAAAGTTTTTGGAGTTTTTGGTGATATGGAGTATTTTGCATATTCAGCTTAGGGGGAGCAGGGCAGGATGAAATTGGCAGATGAAACCTTGATCACTTTTTCACATGAGTGTTGCCATCAATGCCAAAGGGGGGGAGATTGTTGGCAATTGACACTCTATTGGTTAGTTTCACTATGTTGTAATTGATGGCAACATGATTTTAGGTTCTGACTTCATATGGTATATCGACAAGGACATTACAGATTCTACACTGACACCGACATCGACACCAACACCAGTAGGTCAGGAAGATTTCTTTGGTCACCAACAGTGCAGGTTGACATGGTATAATTAAGGTTATCGGTATTGGAGGCTAACTTATCTTGGATCCAACATTGACAACTTGTTTTAATGTTTATTCATTTATGTTATATGGCCGACATGTAATATGATATTGTATATATCTTTGTAAGCTGACATAAGGCATACATTTGTATAGGGTATATAGGGCAGATTGATTAGATCATTTTGATGTAGTAAGGGAGGTAATGTAATGGATATGTAAAGGTGATATGATGCAAAATATGTCAGAAAGACTATGTATGTGAGGAATTTATTGTAAGGGTTATTCTGGTAAAGGGGTTTAGGGTTTCAACTGGAACAAACAGAGCTTAAACCGGAACTATATTCTAACATAGAAGATGCTATCTTAACAGTTCACACTTCTCCGTATTGTTGTCTGGAATTTAATGTAGTTAGTGATATTCCTATTGTGATTGAGAAGTGTGCTCTAGGTTGTAAGCCTTACTGCAAGTGTAAGCCCCTCATATATTATAATATCTCTTAATATGGCCAGTGGATTGATATTGTGGGTCACAAATCCCACTGTGGTTTTCCTCATTGAGGTTTTCCATGTATAAATCTATGTGTTATGATTCTCATTTATGTGTTTGGCTTATTGGTTTCTTTACTTCTTTCAAATTTGTTTATACCGGTATACTGGTTGGTGCATGAATGTTTTGTGAAGGCATCTACTATTTTGATATAACATTGATTCACCCCCCCTCTCAGTGTTATTGGTTTCCAACACTTACAAGGTATGGAAGGAGACATTTCTAAGAATCTATCCACTACCACAAATATAGAATCATTCCCTCTCTCTATTTTAGGCAATCCAAGTATGGAATCCATTATTATATCCTCCCAAGGTCTTACCAGTACTGTCAAAGGTTTATACAATCCCACATTCTGACTACTACCCTTTGCAACTTGACAAACTCTACAAAAAAATTGCACATATTTCCTAACATCCTTATGAATACAGGGCCAAAAGTAATTGTCACTCACCAATGCTACTATTTTGTCAAGACCAAAAGTTTGGCTAATCCTCCACTATGTTTCTCCTTTATTAGATTCTCCCTCATAGAACTCTTATGTATGCACATTTGTATTCCTCTGAATAACATCCCATCCCGAATGAAGTAATCCAACCACTTTCTTCTATCTATCATAACTAGTTCTCTACATGCTCTCCAAGATTCTGCAAAATCTGGGTCATCATCATAGAAGGTCTTCAACTCCTCAAATTGTAATACTGTCACTCTCATATCTATTAGAAAATTTCTTCTCCTACTCAATGCATTAACAACTTTGTTAGATTTACCACTTCTATGCTTCAACACAAAGGTGTAACTCTACAAAAATTCTACCCATCTAATATGTCTCTGATTGAACTTACTCTGACTGTTCACATACGACAAAGCTTGATGAAATGTACACAACACAAACTCCTTAGGCAATAGGTAATGTCTTCACTTCTTCAAGGCTTGAACTATGCCATAAAATTCTTGATCATACACTTAATATCTCCTCTGAGCATCATTCAATTTCTCATTGAAATAAGCTACTACTCTCCCTTCCCCACTCAAGACTGCTCCTATTGCTGTTCCACTTGCATCACAATCCACTTGAAATATTTTATTGAAATCCAGTAAACCTAACACAAGTTGCTCAGTCACTTTCCATTTCAACAGTTCAAAACTTTTGTTTGCTCCGGTGGTCCACTTGAATTCCTTCTTATCCCCCCTCATTGTCTCAATCATAGCGTTACAAACTGAACTGAAATTTCTTATGAACTTCTGGTAGAAACTAGCCAATCCTTGAAATGATCATACCTCTCCAATGCTTTCTAGTGTAGGACACTCAACAATTGGTTTTACTTTCTTAGGATCCATCTTCAAACCATCCTTAGATATCACAAATCCCAATTAGACTAATTCTTCCTTCATGAAAGTACACTTGTTAAGATTTATCAACAACTTTTATTCCCTCAACATCTGCAAAACTTGTCTCAAATGCAATAAATGCTCCTATTTTGTCTTACTGAAAAATCAAATTGTCATCCAAATATACAATAACAAACTTACCCAATAATTTATTCAATACCTCATTCATTAGCCTCATGAAAGTACTTAGTGCATTAGTTAACCCAAAAGGCATCACCAACCATTCATACAGTCCTTCATTAGTCTTGAATGCTGTCTTCCACTCATCTCCTTCTCAGATCCTGATATGATGATATCCACTCTTCAAGTCTATCTTTGTAAAGTGTTTGGCTCCACTCAAATAGTCATTTATGTCATCCATCCTAGGCAAAGGAAACTAGTATTTCACTGTGATCTTGTTTTTTTCTCTAGAATCAGTAGACATCCTCCATTCTCCATTCTTCTTAGGTGCTAATACTGCTGGTACTGCATAAGGGCTTAGAATTTCTCTATCAAACCTTTCTTCAACAACTCCTACACTTGTCTATTCAACTCTTCATTCTCCACCGGTGTCATTCAGTGTGCAACTTTGTTATACAAACTAGCTCTGAGAACCAGGTCCATGCAATGACTAATACTTCTCATAGGTGGCAATCCATTAGGCACATTATTTGAAATGATGTCTTCATATTCTATCAACAAATATTTTATCTTTTTTGGTTGTTCTTCTTCATTCTCCGGATTCTCAGTCTTCTTACGAACTAAGGCAAAACACACATTCTCATGTCTCAATGCATCTAGGAATTTCCTTCTATCTACCAAATAGATTCTAGCATTCGTATAGACTTCACTCTTCAAAGGTTCCTCCAAGGGGAACAAGGTTTTCTTCATCCCTTTGGCCATAATAGTGTATGTATTTTTTGTCCCATCATGTATTGCCTGTCTATCAAACTGCCAAGGTCTACCCAACAAAAGGTGAGAAATAGCCATAGGCATAATATCACACAAGACTTCATCATGATAATTCCCAATTTTCAATTTCACCAAACATTTCTCACTTACTAAAAACTTATGTTCATCTTGAATGCATGCTATTTGATAATGCTTAGGGTGCTTCAATCTTTCCAAATTCAACTTATTCACCATCTCTCCTGAAACAAGATTATATGAACTACCACTATCAATAATAACTTACAACACTTACTTGATACCTTACATTTGGTCTTGAATAAATTCTTCCTCTGCAAGGGCTCTTCATCTCTCCCGGTATGACACAAAGCTCTCCTTATCATCAATAGTTCTCCATCTTTTGGTTTATTATCTAATCTGATGGGGTTTTCTTCCACCACTGTTGTTCTTTTGATATTCTTTGTCTTCTTACACTCAAAAGAAAAATGTCATTCTCCTCCACACTTATAGCAAGTTCCTCTAGTCACTCTCTTGTCTTGTCTTCTATCATCTCTTCCAAAATTCTCATTCCAGTAGCCATTCGGTTCTCTCCTCTGGAAGAAATTTCTATTATCTTTCCGGTATGAATTACCTTCTTTGCTCACTTCTTTATACTTGTTTTGATCTGTCATCATGAATTAATTAAATTGTTAGTGGAAAATTCTCTGAGGGATGTCTCTCAGATGACATGGAGAGAATTTGAAGATATTAGAAGATTTGGGGAAGACAATTCCCCTATTGTAAAGGAAACGATGACTCAAGAAGGAACCGCTGAGGGAGCCTCATCCTCTAGGGTTTCCATGATTTTTGAAGCTCCTATTGCTGACGACGTTACACCTAGTATAGAAGAAATCATGAGTGAACCAAGCATCGAGCCTTCTTCCACTCCAACTTAGACTAGGGCCACACTTAGTGAAAAGAAGGGCAAAGTGAGAGAAGCTGCAGAGGAAGAAATTGTTGAGCGATCACAAGAGATGCAGGCTTCTCTTTCAACCAAGAAGAGAAAAAAAAAGAGAGATGGTTCTTCTATGGCAGAACCTCCTACAACCACACAAGAACTATCATTGAGGAGAAGTGGTAGGGTTCGACAAAGGTTGCCAATGTAGAAGAGTGTAGAGGTGGCTTTTTTTGTTGAGTCACCTGAGCAAGAACATGGCGGTCCACAGGAAACTCAGCCGCAAAGGACTCAGGGTTCTAAAGGATTGAAAAACCTATCTAGAATTGTAGAGCAGTTAACAAAATCAAGCGATAGGGTTTTGAAGCCCTAGGTAACTGCTCACAGGCCTCCCTCTTCTCTTACTAGCCTGTTTGCTACACTTTCATTTGATAGAGAATGAGAAATAGAGAAATCTAGGATGTAGGAGATAATTGATAAACAACAAGAGGAAATTGAGAAGAGAGATAAATAGATTGTTGAATTATAGACTAAGGTAGATACTATAGTAGACACGATTCTTGAATTAATGCAATGTAGGGATCCACCAAGTTTTTACGCTTTGTATTTGCAAGAACAGCATTTGTGTTTTAAATTAACCCGCATTGTTGGGGATTTAAGTCCATCTTTAGAGACCCCACAAGAATTTTATCATGCTTATCAAAGTTCTCCTGCAACCATTAAAAATTTACTGTGTGAATTGTATTTGCATAATTATGCTGTCACCTCTGACACCGAATGGAACCCTCTGTTATATATTGGAGATATTCATCCGAAATCATTGATGTCTTGGATGCAAAATGAAATCAGCATGGGAGAACAGTTTAGGACACACATGGAAATGGAGCTTGATTGTCCATTGCTGCTTAGGGCTAAAGCTAAGAATCAATGGCTCTTGTATTATTATTGGAAAAAATTATTGTGTAGACCCGACATTAAGAGCCGAGTTCTGCCACTCAGGGAGGAAGTGTTCCAAGAATATGAGAAGCTGATTGAGACTGAGGATCAGATTGTAGGTAGAAATTTGGCTTAGCGATGGCATAACCTTCCTAGAGAACTTAAACATGGTGAGCCCCATTCATTACTAAATTATTATGCATTGATACAAAGAGCCACCAAGTATATCCATCTAGGCAGGACAAAAGAAAATAATTGGTTACCCTTGATATTTCAGCTGCCCATTCTCATGTGGCCACTCATGGGATGCAAAGCCACTGATAAGCCCTATGATGAATCTGTAGAAGAATCTAGGTGGACTAGGTTGGAGAAAATGAAGAGATTCTACTGGAACCTAGCTATAGGAGGCACATGACAAAGTACCATTGGTGATTTTAGAGTTAGTGCCCATATGAGGAATTTTCCTCTCGCTGGAGGACGAACAAGAAGTTAGGTTGGGGGGAAAAATGATGAGTTGAAATAATAGTTCTTTTTGTGTCCATGTCTGTTATGTTTTTCATGATTTAAGTTGTGTAATCAGACATAGGGAATATTGGAGTTTTGACTGTGTGCATATTGAATATTAAACGAACCTGCTGAAGCCTATATTATTTTGGCTAACTATTCCTGTAGCTATGCAAATTACTATGATAATTTCATGTATGGATGCATAAATGTTATGATTAACAGAAAATGGATATGTATGTGTTTGCATGCAATAACCCTTGATGCAGGAATAAATGAGTAGCTATAGAAGCAGTCAAGCTATGCTAGTTTGAGGATCGCACCATGCAAGTCGTTAGAGAAATTTCCAAGCGGTTGAGAGAATTAAAGACAATAAGGGATATAGTGTTCAAGTGGAGTGGCTGAAGAATAGTTAGGTAGTACCAGATGTATTTATGATTGTCTTCAACAGGTGGCAATCTAGTGAAACATGTCATCCTATATTCCTGGTCATGTAATGATGAAAGTCCCATGATCTTTGTGGTTGACTTCTTCCTTGTTGTAATAAAAAGTTTTTGCCTATTCTCATGGGCATGGTCTAGTTAGTTAAGAGTTTGCTATAATCTTCTTATAAATGAAGTTTTGAACCTCTTCGTAGAGGTTAGATAGAGTTTTCAGAGCTAAGTAGTGTTTTCCCTCTTTTATGTATTGTAACAACTTTTGGAGATAATTAATAAAGTTATGTTATTCTGAGAAAATAGAAGCATTTGAAATCTGGGTACGCTCATCCAAGGGGGCCCACTTGGTGAGTAATCCTGTGTAATTATTGAATTAAGTTTTCTTTTGCTATAGTAGTTGTTCTAGCAATTAACTATTCCCGTAGCCACTGGAACCAGATCTTGGGACTGTTCCTACATCCAAGGCAAACATTGTAATTCCTGCTTGCTAGCATTGAACATAGATAACAATTATTCATTTAAAAGAATGTTTCAGTGTTAGTATTTCCTATAGTTATTTAGTTGTTGCATCTTTGTATGTTCATTTCAGTAACTTCATTTATTATAGTAGGATAGAATGACTTTTACTTGAACTTAGTGCACAAATAGTGCTGGCCCATTTCGAGTAATACATCCCTGGGTTGACAAGTAAATGAACCTTAGCCATAAGAATGATAGCTATTCAGAATGGATGTCCAATTCCCGAGTTAAGGATTCAAGTCTAGTTATTATCCTAATTGGCAAGGCAAACAAAATCATGGTAAAGCGACAATGGTTAAGAAGTGTCAATTGGCTTGATGGGAGGAAGTTTCAACACATTAGCATTTATCAACCTTGACATTATACTATGCAAAGACTTAGAAAGAGGATTTAATTCTTTTCTGAATTATTTGGATAAAGGGGCCATACCTAATGTCATGGCTACCACGTGAGTATTGATATTTTCATTTATCTTGATGTAACCTTTATTGGCTTTAAAATTCATAAATGATTGTTGAGAACCCTCATTCTTATCAACCAGAGCCATTGAAAAGGATGATTCAAATTGAGTCACTTGGAGCTTATAATTATGCAACACTACACAAAATTACCTAAAGGAAGTAAACTTAGAAAATAGAATCTTATCTCTAATGTCTTTTTGTAAATTAGCAATAAAAATTCCTAGTTCACATCATGATCAGGCCCTTGATAAGAAATTTGAGATGTTTATATCTAACCAAAAAAATCAGTCACTTTTTCTTTAACTCCTTGCTTACAATGAATCAAATCAAGTCAAAGTAATTTTAGGACCAATATTATTTTGAAATTATTGAATGAAAGCATTAGACAATTGTTGAAAAGAAGTTAAGAATAAAGAAACAAGGAACAATACAATTGCAAATATTTATCTCTAAAGGTTATAGCAAACAATTTAGCCATAAGTCTTTAGTCATGAGCAAAATCACTACACAAAGTTTTAAATATCTTCACATGAGTCAAGGGGTCACCTTTTCCATTATACATCTCCAATTGAGGTAATTCCATATTTTTAGGGAGAACTGCATAGATAGTGGGCTTGCTACATCAAATGTGGGACTATTGAACTTGGATTGAGTAATGGAAGTCAATTGAATTTGTAGTGATGTAATAGATTGGGCTATGTGATGGTTGCTTCAGTGGATGGATTGAAATTAGACATGTTGGATTGTGATGGAGGAGTAACTTTGTTCTAATTAATATGAAAAATAGGTTTTAAGGGCCCGAAACCTTTAACATAGGAGCATCAAATAGTTAATCAAAAAGCATCCAGACCTACTTGAAACATCTTACAAAATGACTGGCAAAAAGGCCAGTGAACTGAATGGACAATAAATGAAAGGAACAACAAAATGGAAAAACTAGAGAAAAGACAAAAAGATAAACAACAACTATAAAGAAAAGAAGATCCGCCACCTTATTGACCAATTGGTCATAGTTTGCCGCAGCAACTTTGAGTTCTTCCATATCCTTGTTTGGCTTCTTCTCCTTTTTGCCTCTGGTCCTTGTTCTAGGTCCTTACACTTCTCCCATACCTTTAATGTCTAGTTCCAGCTCTAGTGAATCCTTCTTGTCTTTTAGTTTGCTGATGAGGATTTTAGTATTGTCGACCGAGGCCTTTAGAATTCTATAGCTTTGTTCAACAATACTTTTGAGGCATTTTTCAATTTTGTTGTATTTGTTATCAGTATCTACCATTTTCTGGTCCATAGCATTATCATTATTTTTTATCTTTGTCAGGTCCTCAATTTGCTCAAACCTAGGGTTGAAGGAATCTCTGATCTCTTCGGCTCTAGCAACAGTATTAGTCAAATCCTCAACATATTCTGCCATAGATTTGCCTTCACCAATATTGATTGTCTCCAGAATTTTGACCCTGAGGCTCAACTTCTTATTATCCTCTACATCTTTCTTGTAACTGTTAATTAACCAATCAATGGTGTCCAAAAAACCTCTCAATTCCTCAATGGGAGGATTTGAAGGAGGGGTTTTCTCACCAGGATTTTCCTGTTCATTTTTTGGGACGTCACCACTAGTGATCTTATCAACTTTTACATCAACCCCCTTATCAAAACCTTCTCCTGTGGTTTCCTCCTCCAATTTCTGGTCGACTTCAAGATCCTTTCTCTACACTTGTTCCTCCAGCTCCATAACATTATCTTCCTGTCTCTTCTGTTTGTTCCTTGTATGAATAGAAGTTTTAGTTTTCTTTTTTTGAGGAGACTGGGGTTCATCCTCAGAATCCTTAGAAACCTCCTCCTCCTCCGAGGAGCGGATCTGGAAAACCTTTTCTTTTGATTTTTTCTTACCCTTTGAGGAGGAGGGCCTGGTACTCACTTGTTTTCTTTTCTTACCAGTTTCACCTTCAAAATCATCCAGACTCTCCTTTGATTCACTCATCGAGTCACTTTCAGACTCCTCACCCATTGAAAAACTAGAATCCGACCCTTCCTCCTCAGATTCAGATATAGAAGGTTGAGGATGAGCAATTTGGTTGGATTTTAGGTGGTCATAAATTAACACCATAAGACCTTGATGCATGGCTATATCACCCTTAGGGTTCTCTCTATGGGCCTTAATGGTAGCATTCATAGAACACAACAGGAAATATGTAATATTATCTTTTTCATCATGCCTGAAATGGTTAAGCAATACAAAATGATAGCCATACATTTTTGTGAATTTGCCATCCAAGGTAACATAACACATAATAGCAAACACGACCTCCCTCCATGGCTTAACAAATGCCCTAGGCAGGTAGTAGGTTTTACTTAGCTTTACCAGGTGCTTTTTCTCCTTTGTCATTTTGGGGTATTGATCGATAGCCTCCTTGCTCAATTTTCTGTCTCTGTAATAATTGCTTCCTACCTTGTGAAGACCCGTGACCTGAGCGATGAGGTCTTCATCAATGAATATTGTTTGATCTCCCATCTTGAGGGTGCCCTTCCTCTAGTTTTTGACAGAAAAAAGTTAGTGATTGTGGCGTCCCTCCCATGGAGCCTCTCCATAAACTTTGAAAACCCACCCTTTTGTAAAATGTTCCAAACAACCTCCTTTTGTTTCCACTCCTTACAGTTGCTGGGTTCATAGCAACTTCTATTTCCTCAAATTTTTTCACTTTTTAGAACAGAATGCTGAGAGTTGCAGAGAGCTATAGGCAAGAAATTTCTCAAAGCTACCACATATACCCAAAAAGCACGGGAAAAGGTGGCTTTTGTCTTGTAATAAATGGTACTAACATTATTATAATTACTCATAGCCCTCCTATTAATCTGTTTCATCATTATTTTGTCCATTTATGATCTTTGTGGTACTATTGTATCAATCCATGAATATGATCAATCTAACGTCATCGAGGAGACCCTCTTCACCCTTCCAGATAACCATATTGTTTTGATTGACCGCCATTTTGGCTGGTCAGTCAGCTGGACCATTAGCTTCATGATACATGTGGGAAATGAAGCATTTCTTGAAAGTGTTGATGAGATCTCTAGCAGCCTTTATTATGTTGTTGATAGTCCATGAAGGCTTAGAAGTTCCTTTTAGGCACTTGATGATGTTATTAGAATCCCCTTCAATCCATAGATAGGGAAAATTCCATCTTTTAGCCAGGAGAATACCTTGGAGAGTAGCCATAGCTTCTGCCATGTGGTTATTTTGGCAACCTATAGGAACAACAATCATTTCCTTACAATTACCATTTCCATCTCTGAGAATTGCACCACATCCTGCAGGGTCAAGATTACCTTTGGTAGCTACGTCGAAGTTGATTTTGAGCCAACCATGAGGGGGAGTGTGCCATCTTACTTCTAGTCTCTTGTTTAGTTTGGGATCAGTACTACCAACACTCTTCAGATTCCAAGCGCTGAAAATGTGAGTTTCCAAGGAATTGGCAAAAATGCAAGGGTCCATAATAATCCCAATGTTCTCCAAAATAGCCCTTTGAATTTTTTGGAAAACAACAGCCTGGGTGAGAGAAGTGTCCCCAAAGATGTGGTTGCTACTTTCTTTCCAAATCCCCCACATAATGTGAGGGAGAGATAACTACCACAAAGATCTCAAAGAGGGGTTAGACCAATGATAACTCCAAGAATGGAACAATTCATTGATAGTTTTAGGAAACACCCAATCCATGCAAAAATTCTTAAGAAATGTCTCCCAAATTGAAATAGTGAAGGAATAGTGGATAGCCAAATGGTCCACAGACTCTTCCTCCTTAAGACATAAAGCACATCTATTAGGGAAGGAAATGCCTCTAACCTTAAGATTATCTAAGGTCAATATTTTGTTTTGAAGGATAGTCGAATAGAAAAAAATGATCTTAGGGATAAGACCCTTTATCCAGGATTTAGACCAAAAGGGATTCTCTGAGGGGGCAAGGGAAAGAATACCATACGTAGAAGAGATGATGTTGCCTTTAGGTTCATATTTCCAGATAAGGGAATTTTCCTCATTGTATAACTAGGCAGAAGACAAATGGTTCTTAAGATTGATAAGGTCAGGGTGAAGAATTTCAATGTTCTTCCATTTATCGCCTATCCAATACCCAACCAAGGAGCTAAAGAATCTAATACAGGGGGAAACAAAAGGGGCCCAATCAGGGATTTCAATCAAAGGCTTATCAAAAAGCCAAAGATCCTTCCAAAATCTAACTTTCCTACCATTGTCAACTATCTATTTCACCCCTTAAGCAATATTATCTTTACACTTAGAGGCATGATTCCAAATATGGGACCCATTAATATTGAAATCAGAATTGATGAAAGAGAGACGAGAAGAAGGCAAAAGAGGATACTTCTCCAAATTTTACACCATTCACTGTCAGAGTGGAACAGTCTCCAAACCTGTTTAGACAAGAGAGCTTCATTGAGGGTCCAGATTATTTTCAAGCCCAAACCACCTTTACTTTTCGATTTGCACATGTTGTCCCAAGCCACTAAAGCCATTATTTTCTTTTCCTCAACCCCTGACCAAAGAAATTTTTTTTGAATTTTCTCAATGGTATCAACATACTTAATTGGAATTCTGAAGAGGCTAAGGACATAAATAGGTATGCTTTAAAGGGATGCTTTAAGAAGTTGAAGCTTGCCAACATGACTTAAAAGAGCACCTTTCCAACCAGCAAGCTTTCTTTGAAATTTGTCCACCAGAGAACTCCAAAAGGAATCAAGTGGAGCAATGCCCAAGGGGAGACCAAGATAAGTAGCAGGAAGATCAACAATCCGACATTCCAAAAATTTGCTGATTCTATGTTGTTTTCTCTCAGGAGTGTTGATGAAAAACACTTCACTTTTTACCCAGTTGATAAGCTGGCCGGAAGCAGAAGCAAACTTATAAAGGGTGTCCTTCAGGATTCTAGCTTCTGAAATGCTTGAGTCCCCCATGACAATGGTGTCATCCACAAACTGTTGGTGGGAGAAAATATGATCAGCTGAGGAAGGTTGGAGACCCTTAAAAAAACCTCTCGTCACCATACTTTCCATGGACCTACCAAAACATTCAGCCATAATAATGAAGAGGATAGGGGAAATGGGATCCCCTTGCCTCAGTCCTCTAGAAGCTTGAAAGAAGGAGGAGGGAGACCCGTTGACAAGAACAACAAAGGAGGTAGAAGAGATGATCTGCTTGAAGAGGTCCACACATTTGTTAGAGAAGCCATAAGCCAATAGGACCTTCACGAGGAAAGACCAATCAACCTGGTCATAGGCCTTAGAGAGATCAAGCTTGAGGATGAAACCCTGTTTCTTAGCCATAACAAGTGAATGCATATTCTGATGGAAGGCTATGATGGAATCAAGAATTTTTCTACTTGACACAAAACCATTTTTCTGATGACTAATTAGAGAAGGAAGGACCATCAAGAGTCTAGAAGTTAGGACCCTAGAAATTATCTTATAAAAAGAGTTGCATAAACTGATTGGCCTGAACTTATCCATGGAGTCAACACCTTGAATTTTGGGGATTAAAGCAATGAAGGTACCATTAATCTCTTTCCCAACAATATCCCATATTTCTTGGAAGAAGAACATGGGGAAGCCATCAGGTCCAGGGGCTTTGTTACCATCAAAAGAAAAGACAACATTTCTGATCTCCAAGTTTGAAGGTATTGAAGGTACGGAGGCATTCTTCTGCTCATCAATGAGGCAAGGAATGTTTTGAAGGAAAGAACTTTGAGCATCAACATCTAGGATTTGATCCCTACAAAGAAGATCAGTGAAAAATCTTTTGGCCTCATTTCTTACCTCCTCCCCCTTAACTAGCTCCCCATTGTCCACCATCAGTTTTTTGATCCTATTTGCCGATTTATGTTTGATAGTCGATATATGAAAGAATCTAGTGTTCTTATCTCCTTCCTTTAGCTAGATACATCTGAACCTCTGCTTCCAAAAATCTTCTTCTTAGCAATGATTTCATGGTATTTTTTGAGGATCTCATTTTCTTCAGCAATAGTCACAGTAGAGAATCCATCCTTCTGGATTTGGACCTATATTTAATTGAGGTCTTCCTGAATTTTTCCTTTGGCCTCAAAAATATTCTCAAATCTGGATTTATTCCAAGACCTTGTATTGTCTTTTATAATTTTGAGTTTCTTCACAACTCTATACATGGCAGTGTCCTCAACTTAAATGTTCCACCATCTTGAATTTTATGGGTGAGATCTTGATGAAGAGTCCACATTTTTTCAAATCTAAAAGGAAAGTGCCTTCTTCTATTTATGGGGTCAGAAAAAAGAGTTATGGGATAATGGTCAGACCCAACCTGGATGTGAGTAGATAGATTACATAAATAATGTCTATACCAATCATCAGAAATAAGAGCTTTGTCAAGATGAACTTGAATAAGGTCATTTCCAGCCCTCCTATTAGTCCAAGTGTAATTGCAACCCTATATCTCCACATCATTAAGAGCCTAAGTGTTTATAAAATCCATGAGGGCCACTCTGCTTTCCAACTGAGAAGGGCTTGCACCAAATTTTTCCTCCTCTCTCAAAGGGGTGTTGAAGTCTCCCATGACTAGCCAGCTGAGGTTCTTGAAGCTATCCCTTATTTCCATAATTTTTTCCAAAAAATGCTTCTAGCTTTCAAGGTATTAGGAGTATAAATATTAGTGAGGACCCACGAGGTTCCATATTTTAAATATTCAAATTTAATGCAAGATAAATTGCTTTCTTGAATAAGAACATGACCTTTGACACTATTGAGATTCCAAATAGTTGTAATGCCTCTAGAGGCACCTTCTGAGCTACCACCACTGATACTCCAATATTTAAAAAATTTCAAAGTTTCAACCTTATCTCTACTCATCTTAGTTTCTTGAATAAGAAAAATATCAGGTTTACTATCCCTAATCATATTCCTAATTATATCATGCTTGTGGAGATTATTTAGTCCCCTACTGTTCCAAGAGACAATCTTCATAATTACTTACCAATTCCTAACTCCTTCAGAGTCTTCTGAGTCCCATCTGCTATGTTCTTGCTGGCTTCCTTGTCTCTGAATTTGTGGTTTGAAGGTCATCCTGGGGATGAGGAGACATACCCAACATCAACTTGAGAAATTCTACTAGACTTCCTTAATTGGGCAACAGAAGGAGTGGATCCTTTTTTGTTCATGTGTTTTGGAATTTTCTAGTTAGCTTCTTTCTCAAGAACCGCTTCAGGGTTACTAAGAATTCTATAAATTTCTTCTTCATTGCCCCAATTAGGTGATCTAAAATCATGTGAAGAACTATTGACTATTTTAGAAGCTTGGTCTGAATCCAAGAGGTTTATACCCAATATAGCACATTTTGGGGGCTTCTTGCATATCAGACCTGATCATGAGAGGAGTAACATTGTTATATGTAGGTGTAGGTTGAGAATAAGGAGGTGGAACATTATGGTATGTGGGTATGAGAGATGATCAGGATACAAATGGAAGATCCAAAAAAATGAGGTATGTAAGAATATTGATTAACATGATTGCTCCCATGAGTAACATGTGTAGGATTAATATTTTGTGTGGAGGTAGTCATGATAGAATATGTAAATTTAGGCACACTGTACAAGGATTTAGGCATAAGAATGGAATGATTAACTTGACTAGTGGTTTGTGTAACAAGGACTTGGACACAACTTTTGATTGACATGATATTAGTGTCAACAATATGAGCAAGGCCACACAACAAATCAACACCAATTTTGTCACTTTAAACTATTCTTTTTAATCCTTCAAGGAAAGGGATTGCCTCACTTTTCGAGTATTGTTGACTCATCTATTGTTGAAGATTTTCAAATTCATTGCCAATCTTCTCTAATTTGTTAATAGTAACCCTAGTTAGTGATTCATCCACATCATGATAAGTATGAAGAGAATGAGGATAAATGATGTTATTTGTTGGATTAGAGGAAGTACCAACATTATCATGCAACAAGTGATCCAACTGAGGCTACATATCTGATGCAGAGCATCATGCAAAACCAATCAAGAACCTCAAATCAACCATCGAGTCCCAATCCTAGGGTGCTCAATGACCCAAAATAATCATTAATCTACAACCTTGATATGTTTGACGCATCTAACAAGATTATTATCAACCAACCAATCCAATACCAAACCTTTCATATCATTTATAACCATTTAAACATTATTCAAGACCCAAACAATGCATCATGCTATCTCAGTTAATGACAGTTTGATAGACCCATACTCTGTTATTAATAACTTTCAAACCTGAATATAGTTTGAATATCTCTTCGGTGAGCGTGTAGAAAACTAGGATTCTAAAACTATATGAAAATTTTAGAACAATCCAATAGTGTAAGAATTATGGTCTCTGCATTGAGACTGTTTTGACTGTTACAAAAAAACAAGAATTCTTCATTCCTAGTCCGCCTAGGGCATCAAATATCTCATAAAATACTTAACCAATATTATTAAAACTGAATTCATTTGAAATATAATTCAACCCTCTATAAAACATAAAATTTACAACAATTTCCAATGGTGCAATCAAAATATTTTAGTGAAACTCTCCACAAACCCCAATTTGGAGGGTTTTTTGACAATTTTCACCAAATCTTGCATAACTTGCTTCAAAATGGTTGAAATTGAATGAAACAAAAGGGAAAACAAATTTAACTCATGCCATTATCATATCCAATACATTTAAAATGGATACAAATAAAATTTCATAAAGAAAAATGTGAATGATCAGACTGCTATACTCGAAAAACAATGTGGAGTGTGTAAAAATTCAAATGTTATTCATTTCCTTCCTCCAATCTTACACACACCCATTGGATTCGACCAAATGATGTTTTTTATAACCTCCACACATCCATATGGTAGTTACAACTGTAGATGTATAAAAATGACCATATTCGTAAATGAATATTTTATGTTCATTCCTCTATTTAATTAAATCCAATTTAATTAAATCACCCACATTCCTCTATTTAATTAAGTAAATTATTCAATTTATTTAGTTAAATTCACTTCAGCCTTTTTTGCATCATTTAATTGAATAAATCATTTTATTTAATTAAACCCTTCTCTCTACTTTTTAATTAAATTCACATTTAATTAAATAGTTTACCCCAATTAAATAAATCTAATTTATTTAAAATCCCCAACTTGCAACCAAATTGAAATAAAGAAATTTATTTTAATTAATTCTATTTTTCCTCACCCACTTGCATTTTCCTACATCTCCCACTTGCCTCCTAACCTTATTCCTAAATTATTCTATAATCCATCTAATCCTAATCAATTAACCCTAACCCATCAATTATCCCCTTTCCCTAAATTTGAGGAGGTCACTTCTTAAATTTGGAGTAAAGTCTTCAAAATGCATTAAAACCTTTATCCATTCAAACAAGATAACTTGTTGAATGCCCCCAAATTTGGGAGGACTCTGACAAGTTTGTCCCAAAAGTTTTCAAACCATTAATGGTTAACTAACCCTTAGTGGCATGGTTAGAGACTTTTTGCCTAACTTAACCTCCATCTAACCCAAGGGTCTTATCAAGCATTTATTGCTTTGACCATAGTTATTCCTTTAACCTTTGCACAAGAGTTTACCCTTTGGATAAAAGCTTTATCCAATGGATAACCCTAACCTAACCTTAACCCTTACCCCCTAGGGTAACCATGAGGTCTTCAAAAGCATTTAATGCTTCTTACATCTCCTCTCAACCAGCCTTATGTTGACAATTGTCACGATTTCATTGGTGAGAATTGTAAACATGGATTGACAACTTTCAATCTTGGCCCTTGGTTAACTCTTTCAATCCTAACCATCCATTGCCCTATTTTTGCTATAAATAGAGCCCTCTTTCCTCCATTTTGATAAATCCATGAATCCAGGAATATAAGAAATCTGTTATCTAAAATCCATGCAAGCTTTAGTATTTCATTTATGCTCAATGTTAGCACATCTAGTCTCTCTTTGCAAAAGGAATTAATCTAATAAACATTTTAGACTTCTTCCTATCATTAGCTTAAATCATATAACTAGTGTATCATGTTAGGATAGTATTACTACTAATCTTGTCATCTTATAATCTAGTTTATTGCATTTGTAGGATCATGCATAGATAGGATGCATTCTCATATTAAAATCAATCAAAAGCATCCCTTGTTCTTGCATTTGTCATCCCTAAGCCACTTTGCTCAGTGATCTGAGAGGAAAGGCATTGGTTTGAGGGACCTTGTGAGATAGAGAACCATGGAACCATCCTTGGGAAGTTGAGTAATTCTTCATGACTCCATAACTTGCACCAAGAAGTCTTGTGGGTGTGTGGACAAGCCTCTTGGAGCTTCATTTTTCACATTTTAAGCTTTATACCCCTGCTTTTCCCACATACATTTCTGGTGCCCACCGTGGGGCACTACCCCATTAATCAAATTGGTTTTAAAAAATAAACACTTTTGCAGGTACGTGAGAAACAGGAATTAGTGCGTAGGGAACATCCCTTAGCGCATTTGGTGGATCCTTTAGCGTATCTAGTGCACTGTTTAGCACATGGGGTCTATTCCCTAGCATGTGCGGTCTTTACTTTAGTGCATCGTCCCCACTAATACTTTCCTGTAGGTCTCAGCACGGAAGAAAAATAGATCAGCGCATCAAAAAGATAGTTTAGCGTGTCGGGCCTTTTCGATAGCGCATCCGGGTTATTTTATAGCGCATACAGTTTGTTCTATAGTGCATCACAAACTGAGGCAAAAAAATAAAAGCTGTAACCGAGTGTGAAATTAGACTTGTCGAAGTCCACATTTATCTAATGATTTTGCTTGTTATTTCGTAGGGTTCTAATAATTTTCTTGCAGATAGGAGCTCCATTTTCAAGATCATTAAGATAGTTTAGAGTTTTTACTAACTTAGATAAGTTAGTTAAAATTTGAACCTTTTTTAATTTTTCTTAAAACTAAACTCACATTTTGGTTGGGTACCTAAAAACAACAACAATTAAAATCTTTCTTGCTTTCATAGGAGAAAAACTGTCCTTTTTGGGTTATTAAAACGAACAAGACAATCTTTCATTTTGCAAAAAACTTTAAAAACAACCTCACCATCCTTTGGTGTTTAAAAGGATCAACTTCAAATTTTTGCAAAGTAAAAGAAACCACAATTGTCAAATTTTTTTGTTTTCAAGTTAAAGAGGGAATTCCTTCCCCTTTTATCAATTTATTTTGTTGACCACCAAGATTGAAGTTCTGCTTTGTTGACCAAGTTGTTTTCCTAGATTAGAAAATCATTGCTTTGAAGGAATAAAATAAACATCATGTTTTTGTGGAGCAACATCTCCATATAAATAAACAAATCATTGCAATGAAGAGTTAAAAAGAACACTTGTTTGCTTTGCTACAAAAGTGGAAGGAATATGCTCTCCCCTTAACTGGGTGATCAAAAATCCAGACCACTCTTACGCTTTCAGTGTTTATGGCATTTAAATCCTTTAGCAGTCCTGCCTTCTCGAGAGGTTGAAAAAATCTTAAAGCTATTTTTGGCCGATGTGAAGGGAACGACCTAAGTGAGAAATGACTTTGACGCCAAGTGTTCCAACCCACTATAATCAAAAGTGGAAAGTGATGAAAGTCCTTTTCAACAGTTGCGCGCAGTGATTAGCCTTCCCCCAGTATCTTTGAGATACATAAAGCCTTTGTTCTAAAGGTTGGGAAGCCTTCTGAGGGAGTTTATCACTGACGGCCAAACAGGAAGCTTGATTACGAACCTTAGCATAGAAACTTTGAGCCGAGTCAGTAACCAAACATTTGTAATATCATAGTGCAAGGGTGGAGAAGAATCCACCCTCAAGATCGCTCACCATATATCTCCCAAGATAACTATTCAATTGTGAAGAAATTCACTTTGAGTTAATTTCTGGCAAAAGGAAAAAAAATGGGCACCCTCTAGGGGGTGACACGGTTGTTTGAGCTGATGGAGTATCGAGACTAGTGGGCTATGGTATTACTTATGACCTTTGAACAAAGAGTCTTTTTGAAGTGTATTCTTTGTATCCAAACCTGTTGAAACATTGGGGATTTGAAAACATCCTCACAAAACATACACTTACTATTTAGATTAAGCAAAAATGGTTACTTCTTTGGTGCTGTGTCTTCATTTGTTACTTCAGAAAATCATCTATCATCACTGAAAACTCAAGGCAAAACTCCAAAATTGTAGAAAACAGTCAAGTCAGGGCAGTTTAGTGCATAAGAGCAACATCTTAGCACTTCAGAACCATACTTTAGCGCATCAAATCCTATCTTTAGCGCGTAAAGTCTCAAAAGTAATGCTTCACCAGAATCTAAAATCAGCAGTAGCAGTTAGCACATTCTGAAAATAGTTTGGCGCATTGAAGCATCAGCTTAGCGCGTGGAAGTCAATCTTTAGCGCATAGAGTATAAATAGTAGCGCGTCAGGGGCTCATATTATTGCATGATCTTTTAAACCAAAATTGAAACAAAATTTAACCAGTGAAACCAGTTAGCGCGTAGCAGGGGGCAAAATAGAGGTCAAATTGGAAAATTTTGAAAACATTTTCGGAAACCTCCTTTCATCAGCCTTAACTTTGTTAAATCAGAATACCAAAAACAAAGTATCAAAAACTATTTCCAAAGCAAGTTTCTCATCAAACAAAAGTTGTCCAAATCTAAAACTGGTCGCACGATAAACATATCTATCCTATCAAAATCAGGAAACATCATCACAAGTGGCAAATAGGTCCTTTTATCACATGGATTTTTATCCCAAAACACACTTGTTTAAAACTCCAAGTTGTCAAATCGAGTTTCCATATTAGGAAAGCTCTATTCCATATCATTTGATGCACTTTGTCATGAGGGGGCATCTAAACCTTCACTTTGATAAAGTAAAACTTAAGTTTCCAAAACAAGATAAACTGAATCCAAAACAACTCAAAAGGAAACTGTAGCATAGGAATTAGGAATCATCACAAGATAAGTAGATCAAAACACTAGACATGATAACTCAATCATGAGAGCACTCATTGCAAATGAACCTAATTCTAAGCACACTCAATAGAGATATGAAAACAAAGCATTCAAAATGAAAGATTATGCAAACCAAATGCAGAATTGAATGCTCCATCCATGCGGCTCCATTGTTGTTCTTTCCTCTTCAATGGATTTGTGGATCTCACCTACAAGTGCACATACAATTGAAAGCAAGATTGATGAAAAGCTCAAGAGTACTAGAAGCGTAAGTTCGGTAGTTTGATTAAGGATTCGGATTCGGGATTCGAAGGGCTTGATTGAAGAAAATCATCCAATTTATAGAGAAATTGGAGAAATGACAAGATTGGCATGATGCAATTCAAATGGAAATTGCAAATCAATATGACAAATTATGACAAATTATGCACTTTCCATGCACAATTTGATTGATTGATAATTGATGACAAATTATGACACATTTCATGTCAAAATTGATTGATTATCAATTATGACAATTTCATGACAAATTGAAATGTCATTCCCATAGAATTAGGAGATGAAATAGGAGGGAAAAGAAATTAGAAATTTAGAAAATTAGAAAATTGAAATTGATGAAAATTAGGAATTAGAAATTGATGGAAATTAGAATTTAGTGAATTAGAAGAAATTAGGTAAATTAATTAACAATTTGTCATTTATTAATTAATTTACAAGAGGAAGAATAATTAGCCAATTAAATAAAGATTTAATTGTAATGAGAAGACTTAGGATTAATAAATAATTTAGTAACCCTAAAGGAAGAAATGACAAATTAGGTTAAATGAATAAATCATAAAACCCTAGAAGACGAATTAGAAATGCGAAAATGACAATTAGGCCTTGATTGAGGATAATTAATGTCATGATTTTGAATTGATAAATGACCAATGCGATAAACAATTTGATTGAGAAATGCGCCAATTGACGAGGAACAATGACAAATTGATCCAAATTGACATAATTGAGACAGACAACGATCGATGACAAATCGGTCGCAAAATAACAAGATCGACAAGAGGACAAGGATCGATGACAAAATGGATTGCAAGATGACAAGATTGGACATGACCACGATCGATGACAAATCGATCACAAAATGATAAAATTGAACAAGACGACGATCGACGACAAATTGATCGTAAAACGACAAGATTGATAAACCGATCGCCAGATGATAAGATTGAAAAGAGGACAAAACCCTAATTAGGATTGACGATGTCCAAAATGATGACAAATTAGCACGCACATTGATGCAACAAGATAAGATCGATCAAAATCATGACTGGATAATGTTGTCGACAAGACCAAATTCGAGGACGAGATGAATGAAGAATATAGAAGAATGACTCGATGTTCGCAAATGATAAAGTCCAAATGCGTGACATAGGAGAAATGTTAATGCGATGGAAAAACCTAAAATGAGGCAATGCACAAATGTTAAAGTATGACCTCGCAAGCGTTGACCATTTTTGGGTGTCTACAGAAACCATTGATCACTTGTGCATGACTAATCCTCATATTTTGAGAAGAAAGAATATTCATCATAACACTAAGTTGAAGAAACAACAACCAAGTTCTTCGAAACTTGCCAAAAGAAATAAATTTTTATACATCAATTGTCAACTCTTCAAATCTCATCAAATATTCCTTCATCATGTACGATTGTATATTTAGAACAAAATCAAACGAATTTGACAAGGAACCTTTGAAGACTAGAGAATTCTGTCAAAAATCTACATTCAATCAACAAATAAATCATGGAGGAAAGATCAATCCAACATTCTTTCCCAACGAGTGCATCACTTACAACATCCCCCGATTTGAACCACCAACTCCTGAACAAAACATTGAAGAAGAGTTCATCCCTTTTGTCATAGAAAGCTTCTACTAGATGCCTATTGTTACTCGCTCTTAATGAAACAAACAAAGCGAAATGCAATCAGAATCCAGCATGAATCAGAGATTATCAAATCCTTTCGAGCATCCAAATCTAGAGGATGCTGAAATTTCTAAAGAACTTCTTCAAGAATGTCAAGAAAGTGCTTCATTTCAAAATCTTGTGAAAAGACTCATGGAAAATGACAAAGAAAAATACATACTCATGCTCATAAGCAAAGGAGTTAAACTTCCTGAAGACTTTGAAATAGACATTTTTAGAACAAAATCTCAACATTACGAATATCAAGAATGATAAAGAGAAGGAGAGGCATGTGACCCTGAGCAAGATACTTCTGAACAAAACATACCAGAGCAAAACATCCCCGAACACAACATACTGTTCCATACCCCGTTTCAACCTAGAATTAATGCAAGAGAAGAATTCTTCCCTCGGCAAAACAATGCACCTTTGATTGCTCTTACTCAACAAATGAAAATGTTGCAAAGACAAATGCAAGACATGCAACAAGGGACAATAGTACAGTATTCATTAAATGAGATTTGTCCTTATCCATTTGACAAAAGATTGAACATGGTGCCTTTTCCTCCAAACTCAGACATTCCTAAATTTGACAAGTACGATGGGAAAAGTGATCCCCGTGATCATGTTCAAGAATTTTGCACAATGAGTCTTGAATTCGCTTATGATGATACCTATTTGATGAGGTTATTCCCAAGAAGCTTGGGGGGGCAAACAATGGAATGGTTATCCAAAATCACACCTCCCATCAGATCATTTGATGAACTAGTCAACAAATTCATAACTCAATATTCCTATAACATTCAACATGCTATCACCATGTTAGACATCTGTAACACCAAACAGAAAAACAATGAAACATTCATGGTCTTCCTTCAACAATGGTGGTGTATGGTTTCAAGATATCCTCAAGATATCCTTGAAAAGGAGAAATTGGAAATTTTAATCGACAACTTGAATGGTGAGATGAGTTATAGGCTCAAACTCCAATGCATACCATGTTTTTCTAAATTGATTGAAAATGGCATTCAAGTGGAAGAAGCATGTGTCAAGAAAGGAACACTAAAATTCTTCAAAGAAGGAACAAGTTCATCGCATTACAATAACCAAAACAACAACAACTTGAACAAATCCAGATTCTAGACCAGAAACAAAAACAATAGAAATGAAGGAGGAAATGAATCAAATGATCCAAAATCAAAGTAGCCCATGCTCGCATTATCAGGAAATCCTCAAGATACAAAGAATCCCAAAGGTGCTAACCCAGACACTAACACTTACGCACCGAATACCAATCAAGGTGAACCCAACACCAACAACACCAACAATGCCAACAATGCACAAAACAATCACACAAATTGAGGGCCTAATAAAAATACATGAGGTAACACCAACAATTTTCATAAATGTGTCTACACACCATTGGGACAATCACTGGAGTCAGCATTCAGAGAACTCCTGGCAAACAAAATTATCTCTTTACCAGCAATCAACAACTATGGACCACAAATAGAACCACCTTGGTGGAATGACTCGCACTTTTGTGATTTTCATCGCAACAAAGGTCATCAAATAAATGATTGCATGAGACTGAAAAACATTGTTCAGGACATGATTGATAGAGGTGATTTAACTGTGGATGGTCTCAAGACAAATGGTGACCATGGAACCTTTAAGAATCCTCTTCCAAACTACAACAAAGATGGAGCTTCAACCTCAAATGATACACATGGGGTTCGTATCAATCACATATATGATAAAACCATCAATCATATATCAGCTATAGACAATCAAGTTTGCATCATCACAATCAAAGACATGCATGAACCTAAATCTGTCAACGTAACAAGTAGAGCTCAAAAATATTTCTTGAAGGGACATATGCCAAAAACAAACATCGTACCCAAAATTCAATATGACCTAGTCAGTCAACTACGCAAAACTCCTGCTCAAATATCTATACTGGAGTTGTTGAAACTTTCACCAAAACACAAAGACATATTGGAACAAGCGTTACTTGAAACAAATGTACCTCAAGATCTGGATGCTGACAAATTCCAAGCCATGGTGGCTCATATGATAGGACCTCATAACCTCACTTTTTCTGAGCATGATAATATCTCATTGAGTCATCTACATAATACTCCTCTCCATATTGAAGTCATAGTCTATAAACACTAGGTTAATTGAGTATTAATAGATGGAGGAGCTGGACTTAATATTTGTACCTTAAAACTTATCCATGCATTAGGATTTTCTGAAGAGTCTATTGATCCATGCAAGAAGATCACTATAAAGGCATATGATGATGAGGAAATATCATCTAAAGGAACCATGATGTTTCCTATTCAGGTAGGACCGATACTAAAGGATACTATGTGCCAGGTCTTAGACATAGATCTCACATACAATATCTTATTAGGTTGACACTAGATACATGAAATGCAAGCAGTGCCTTCTACATATCACCAGTGTGTCAAATTTACCTATAATGGCTAGGAGGTTTCTATATCAGCTGATCATAATCCATTTCAACATTTTAATTCTATGGGGGCAGCCCAAGACAGCTTGGTTCCACATAACAGAGAGAAACAAAATTCATCAGCACAAGATCTTCAACAAGAAAAGTCTAAAACATTACCTAGAGATTTCAAGCTAAAAAATGAAGATCAAAGAACAAGACATGGGAGAATACTCTTTGGAACCCATGTGTTTGGCCAACTTACCAACATCACCTAGATCTCATGGATTGCCTACCACATCAACACATCAAGCAACTCAACCCATCATCAAGTTTGATGGCACATTCATTCAACTCGACACTCTAGCACATGAATCCAAGGAAAAGGATATCCTTAGTTGGCTATAAAAAGATGAGGAAGAAGACTGAGCAACTACTATGGAAGTAGCTATACCCACACACCTATATGGAAAAGGCTACTTAATCATGCAGAAAATGGGATACAATGGCAAAGGACCTATTGGTAAGCATTAGGAAGGTGTTACAGAACGATTGGATCCTCCTTCACAATTCAGTAAAGACAAGAAGGGATTGGGCTTTGAAATCACTCTACTACCAAAGAAGGTACCATGTAAATATCAAAAACCTCAGTGGAAAGAAAAGAAGAAGTACAAAGAAGACTCCTAGCAAGAGGCACTATTTGAGTCAGCAAAGTCAATACGTAAAAAATGTGAACATCAAGAATGAGAACAATGTCAAAAGCAACCTATCAACCAAAAGAAGGAAGCATCTACTGTAGAAGCACATCATATTCAAGAACCAACATCCAACAAAGAAGACTCCCCTCCAGATTACATCATTTCTCCTCGAGGAGAGATGATATATGAACAAATGCAAAGAGTGGAAGCAAGATCTGACACAGAATCAGAGAAAACTGTCAAACTTGTCTCAATTTTCAAAGACCTATTCTCACCCTACAACATACCAGTTCACAACACTGCTAGAATCTGGGATAATACCTCTGAGACTGATTCCAATGAATATGAATGGGGCAACTGTTCTAATACTATTGAATATATTTGTGCAAATGACAGTAATACACCCATCTCTCAAGAAGAACGCAACACAGAATCTAGACCACTTAAATTTGGTCCATAAAATATCTATGATGCCAAGGAAAACGAGTAGCAACATTATGTTCAAGTCTATATGGAAGATGATACCATCAAAGACCTCGATGAAATCCTTAACTTCTTTAACACCTCGACCAATCACGATGATACTTCCATTCTGACACTCACAACAGCAGAACTTGATCCACCAAACGATTCCTTACCACTTGTCTTTCTTGACCTCATAGACTGGAACGAACCTGAAACTCAAGATATACCAATTTTCCCAAATGACAAATCCATTATCCATTACTTATGTACCATTAACCCAGAAATAGAATCTACCAGTGAACAAAGTAACAATGTTTGCAATCAGGGGAGTGCCAAGTCTCTCAGTCACAAAAATGAACCAAATAAAAGATCTACTGTTGAAAACCAGTCAATGGCAGCAATAAATCACACAAAAGTAAAAATAAAGGACGCATTTGAGGGTGAAAACCTTTTTAAGGCACCTAAGGATGGGAGACTTGACACTCTTCTTGAAAATTATCATGAGTGATCACCCATATTAATTGAGCTCACTCAATCAATCAACATTGGTACTGCGGAAGCAGCCAAAACTATACACCTTGCAGAATCTTTGACGGAAGCAGAAAGATCAGACTTTATCAAATTTTTTACAGAAAAGCAAATCAACTTTGCTTGGTCATATGCAAATATGCCCGAGATTGATCCATAATTAATCATGCACCACTTGTCCATTGCTCCAGGAGCTAAGCTAGTCAAGCAAAAACTATGAAAGATGAATCCACATGTGGCACTCATGGTTAAAGCTGAATTGAAGAAACTATTAGACGTTGGAGTTATTTGACCCATTGACTATACTGAATGGATTTCCAACATTGTACCAGTATCAAAACTAGATGACAACATCAGAATCTGCATGGATTTCAGAGATGTCAACAAAGCCTATCCAAAGGATGAGTTTCCTTTACCCAGTATCGACATAATTGTAGACCTCACAGCAGGCCATGCAATGCTATCACTAATGGATGGTTTTTCAGGCTATAATCAAATAAAGATAGCCCCAGAAGATCAAGATAGAACAATGTTTACCTGTCCTTGGGGATCATACTATTGGAATGCCATGCCTTTTGGCTTAAAGAATGCAGGAGCAACTTATCAACGAGCAATGACAACAATCTTTCATGACATGATGCATACCTTCATGGAAGACTATGTAGATGATTTACTAGCTAAATCCTTCACCAAAGAAGAATATCTAAGCATCTTAGAAAAGATTTTTGATAGATTGGAAAAATTCCAAGTCAGGCTCAACCCTAAGAAGTGTGTCTTCGGGGTTACCTCAAGAAAGTTACTAGGCTACATAGTTTTAGCTAAGGGTATTGAAGTGGATCCAACAAAGGTACAAGCCATTATGGAGATGCCACCACCAAAGAACATCAGCCAGCTCAGATCTCTACAAGGACAACTCCAATTAATCAGGCGATTCATCGCTCAACTAGTCGATAAAAGTCTCCCATTTAATCATTTGCTACATAAAAATGCACCATTTAGATGGGAAGCCAAATGTGCAGAATCTTTCTATCAAATCAAATAGTATTTAATGAACCCACCAGTTCTAGTACCACCAATAGCAGGGAAGCCACTCATTCTCTACATTTCAACAACAGACATATCATTGGGGGCATTGTTAGCACAAGAATATCAACAAGGCAAGGAACGAGTTATATACTACATCAGTAGGACATGGAATGGATATGAATTAAACTATAGATTCATTAAGAAGGCTTGTCTAATAGTAGTATTTGCCTCTCAAAAATTCTGACACTACATGCTAGCTCACACAATTAAGCTGGTTGCAAAAATTGATCCTCTCAAATATTTACTTAGTAAAGCAGCTCTTACAGGCAAATTAGCTAAGTAGGTCATGATCCTCAGTGAATTTGATATCCACTACACAGAATGATGAGCTATAAAAGGACAAGCAATTGCAGATCAATTGGCTGAAGCACCACTACCTGGAAAACAAACTATGGAGATCGAATTTCCACACAAACACATTCTTACTATCTCCCCCAAACAATGGACCTTATATTTTGATGGATCCTACACACAACATGGCTCAGGTGCTAGCATTATGTTTATCACTCCTGAAGGACACACTATACCAAGATCATATAGGCTTATGTTTCCATGCACCAACAACATTGCTGAATATAAGGCATTGGTTATAGACATCAAAATGGCCGTAGAATGATGGATCACCAAATTAAAAGTCTATGGAGATTTACAACTCATCATCAATCAAATCAATAATGACTATTAGACAAAGGATGACAAGCTGCTACCCTACAAGTGAATGGTGGATGATTTCAAGCAATATTTTGTATACATCACCTTCGAGAAAATACCAAGGTTGGATAACAGAGTAGCTGATGCCATGGCTACTATCGCCTCACTACTGCAAGTTCCAGAGCAACTGTTCTCCCCTGCCTATGACCATTCAGAATCCCATGTTATCTATGCCTTGACTAGTTCCAACTCTCCATTATATGGACCCATCTACGACTATCTTAAGAACAATATCTTACTCATTGAATTATCTCGAAACCAAAAGTGCAAATTTATCTGGCAAGCCACCCGTTATACTCTTACTACTGATACTTTGTATTGTCGAGGTCTAGATGGTACTCTTCTTTGTTGTCTTGATCGTAATGAATTTGACTCCGCTTTACACAAGCTTCATGAAGGTATCTATGGCACACATTCAAGTGGTACTACTCTTGCTAAAAAGCTTCTAAGAATGGGATATTACTGGCCAACAATGGAAAAAGACTCTTATCACTTTGCAAAAAAGTGTCCTAAATGCCAAATCCATGGCAATCTTATACATGCACTAGCACAGGAACTACAACCATTCACAACATCTTGGCCCTTCTGTCAGTGGGGACTAGACTTGGTTGGTATAATTCATCCTTCATCTTCCAATGGACACAAGTTCATTATAACTACAACGGAATACTTTACAAAATGGATAGAAGTAGTCCCCATGAGCACAGTGACTGGGAAAAAAATTGCCTCTTTTATCCTTAATTATCTGATCTGCAGATATGGTATTCTGAGTTCCATCATCACAGATAATGGATGGCCTTTTAAGAACCAAGATGTGCAAGAACTATGTGAAAAATTCAAAATACAACATCATTTCTCTACACCTTACTGTCCACAAGGGAATGGTCAGGCGGAAGCATCCAACAAAACAATATTGAAAATCCTAAAGAAAACAGTGAATGACGCAGGCAAAGATTGGCATATACATCTCAATCCAGCACTTTGGGCCTACAAAACTAGCATCCGCACACCTACCGGAGCTACACCATATTCATTGGTATACGGATCAGAAGCTATTTTACCTATGGAGGTAGAAATTCCATCTCTTAGAGTCTCTTTGAAAGACTTAATCCTAGATGAAGAGTATCAAGTTAACCGACTGCAAGAGCTCGAGCTTCTAGATGAAAGATGTCAACGTGCTTACACTCATCTCAAAGCATATCAGCAACATATGTGCAGGAGCTACAACCACAAGTTCATTCCTAGAATTTTTAAAGTTGGTGACCTAGTACTCAAAGAAAATCCTAAAAATCAGCAAGATCAGGAAAAGAAAGGGAAATTTGAACCTAATTGGTTAGGTCCCTATGTCATCATATCAACCTATGGATCAGGTGCCTATCAGCTAACAACTTCAGAAGGAGATGTGCTTGACGAACCAACTAACAACTTTCATCTGAAGAAATACTACACTTGAGTAATCTAATGCACGAAAAAATCATAAAAAATCGAAAAATCAAGAAAAAGGTAAACAAAAAGGTACAATAAAAGCAATTGGTGAAAACCTGGCAACAGGCACTATTGTGAGAGGATAGCTCCTCTATATCTATCCATACTATTCTCTCCATAGGAAAACACTATCGCCCATCACTCAACATTTTAGCACAATATCCATCCAGACCATACTTAGCATAGTCACTATCTTGGTTTATCCGCATATCCTTTCACCCCATCTCACCATGGTTTGGTAATCACTTTACATATCCACATTAGGAAGTACACTTAACTAGGAGTAGTAATCAAAGCTTGCAACATGTTTGAAATATCAAAACTTGCCGCAAACTCAGAACTTCATATCTAGCAAACAACACTCGTACAATCGCAAAGAAAAACATTGATCGCTTAATAGGATTCACAAAATATGATGGATGATTTTCTGAAATATCAAATGTTGCATCTTGCATAAAGTTTTGACTATTTTTGCACTTTAACTTTTTGAATTGTTGGATCCTCTAAATTTTCTCCACAATGCTTCAAATCTAGAGAACGTCATAGGAACTCCAATATTTTCTTAGTTTTTTGTCTGTGAGGTGATCATCTGTACTATGTAAATACTTGTCTCGAGACGTGATCCACAACATATCACTAAAGACATGATTCCACTATATGCATACAAATGGTTTACTCTTGTTTGTTTTTATGCAATCTGCACTCAGGTCATCTTGGTTCAATTATACCTTGACACTTGTGCTATCTTGCAAAATCAAAAATCATGAAGCATTATGCTTGTATAAATTTTCAACATATCCCAAACAAATCAATGCTCAATGATGATACATACAAACAAAGCAAACAACATGTGGCTATACAAGGATGACAAATACAGAATGAGGATGCTCAAAATCAATTAGTTGCATATCATTTTACAATTAGCTGCATATCATTTTACAATTAGCTACATATCATTTTACAAATAGTTGCATATCATATCATACATCTCATTTTCAAGATACATCTCAAAAATCATGCATTATCACATCATATTCATCCAATATCACATCACATACATCTATTTAAGCATTGCATCATCATAGAATAAACAAAAGCATATAGAACGCATCATCCATAACACATCACATGAAGATAAAAAAAATGGGTGTCATATATATATATATATATATATATATATATCTCGACAAATGATCAATATTCACAATATGTCATATTTGTGCCAAGTACAATACAATGATCAAAATACGATGGAGACAACGTCTCTCACGTATGACTATCTCTTAAGGGAGACGGTCTCGCTGAAGATGTCCTAGCACCTGGATCTCTAGGTGGATCCTATCTAGGAGGCCCTGTCATGCCTCTGCTCTCTGTCCTTGACCCAAGCTCTCGAGATCAACTAGTTCTCGACTGTGTAAAACTCTACACTCGATGCTCCTTGGGCACCACATCCTCATAATGTCTCCTATAATACTCCACCTCTTTGGCTCTCAAAGCCAGCTCTCTCAAGGTGTCTCTCATCGGGCCACCTATTGCCGCTCTCTCCAAAGCCTCTGCTTGAGCCTCAGCTCAACCCGACCGCTCCAAGGTAGTATCCTATTGTGTGGTCAGCTGTGTCATCTAACACTAATACACCAACATCTGTTTCTACAACTGCTACATGGACAACTACAGTGATCTAATCTGTGCGTCCTCCGCATGTGTCAGAATCTGCACCTGCAAGGGTACCTGTGAAGGAGTACCCCCTGTCCCTCTCACTGTCATCTATGTTGGTGGAGGTAAAACATCTGACCTCCTCCTCTGGGCTGGTTGTCTGAAATCATCATACCCTCCCACCGCCACTAACACCTCACCAACCCACTCCTCCTCTCTAGCTCTGATAGCCAAACCTCCTCTCCCCCTATCTATCGCCACCCACTACCCTACTTTCTCACCCTGTATCCCTCTGGCACCACCATCTCCACCTCTCTCTCCTCTCCTCCCTTGATCAAATCTTCCTTGATCCAATCTCCTCCTCTCCCCTCACTGCCATCGTCCACCTCCTCTACCATCTCCTCCTCCTCCATCCCCCCCTCATCTACCTCCTCATCATCATCAAAAGCTGGAATCATCTCAGCTAGATCAGATATCCTAGCCACTAATCGTGCTGTGAAGAGTGCTGCAAACTCGTCTATCATCCCTACATCCATGATCTCAGGGGCATAATCCCAAATCTAGCTGGCTACATGAAAGAACTCCTCCACTGTCGCCCCGCTATCAATCGTCGGTCCCCAATCCAGAATATCCTGTTTTTGTCGAGCATAAAAACATGCTCCCTGTGGCATCCCCTACTGTCGACCATACTACCACAACACCCAGCTATGCAGAAACCTCTCAGTCACAAAGGGCGTCCACCCTATCAAATATCTGGTCATGAAGACATAGGGCATCTCCATCCCATCCTCAACCCATACCTCACAACTTGTATATGGTTGCCAAATGACCATATCAATATCATCCAGCACTCTCCTCCAATGCTCTAGTTTGCCCAGCTTATGCTGGACAACTATCCCTCTGTACCGATATGTGTATGCCCATCCAAGAGGCCTATCTCTATTTGCCAATGGACTAGTTGTAGGGATATGCTCCCACACCCATACTTGTAGCAGTGTCACTCTTGCTGATAGACTGTCGTAACCCAAATACACTACATCATGCAAATCCCTGTATAAGTGGGCCAACATAGCCGACCCCCATGCAAATCGACAACCCTGCATCACCATGTCCTCTAGCACCAATCCCCATCCCACTGATAGTCCCTTCGACCTATGGTCGGGACATAAGAAACCACCTATAAAGCCTACCAAAACTGATGGTAGAGGTGCATAATCCAAATCCAAAAACTCATTCGAGGGGATCTCATACCCACAAATAGTGTCATCCTGAAAAATCCAGCGAAGTGCCTCAGTCCCACCCTCCTCTGTCTACTTGTAAGGTAGCAATGCACATACTACATGAATTCGTAGAATCCGGTAGCAATCCTTAGGCGTCACTATAATCTCGCCTGTCGCCAAATAAAAGGTGTTCATATCACTATGCCACCTCTCTGCCAATGTTGTCAATAAACCTCGGTTTACGATAAACTGAGGCATATCTAACAAAGAGGTCAAACCACACCTCTCAATAATGTCTCTATCAGCCTGTATCAATTGTGGTATCAAGGACCACGGTCTCGAAAATCACTCACACGACTGTACCACTCCAAGACACTCCTATCAAAAAGCAACGCAAGTCCAATATTAGTTCCTTCATCAACACAGGGATATCCAAATCAAATTCATCTCAAAAACTTGAAAATTTTGAACAAATCTAAATCAAGTTCCACATCATATCAATCCATCAAAACATATCAACTTGTAACACAACTCAAGTTCCACAATCCATATCAGCTTTTAACACAACTCAAGCTCCACAATTCATATCAAACATATTCATATAAAAAACTTGAAAACTTTGAACAAATTTAAATCAAGTTCCACATCATATCAAAATCACATCAAATCTATATCAAATTGGAACATCACAAATCAAATCAAGTTATCTCAGAACTCATATTGGACACACTTATCACATCAATAGCAGCGGACACGAAGACTAGCAAAATGCACTTATCCCGACAGAACTGGCATCACCCTACCCATTTTCTTCATTCCCAGATCCCACTATACCAAAATTTTTCCTATATGTGCTAAAACATCTTGTCTAAGCACTAAGCTGCTTCTCATGCGCTAGCCTATTTTCTCAATGTGCTACCCAATCAACCCTATGCGCTAGCAGAAACCTACGTGCTACCCTTTTCTTCCAAAGCGCTACCTAACTTACCCTATGCACTAAACCCACCCCATGCACTATTCTATATTCTCTATGCGCTACACATTTAACCCTATATGCTAGGTCACTCCTACGCGCTATCTAGACCTACCCATGCGACCCCCTAGAAGCCCTATGTGCTGGATATTTACTATGCGCTACCCATTTTACCCAACACGCTACCCTATGCCCCCAGTGCACTAACCTAAACCTATGTGCTACCCTTACCTAAAGATGCGCTAGCCTAAACTTTTCAGATGCTACCCTCTATGGTTAAAACCTACGCGCTATGAACTTTTTCGTATGCGCTACCCTTTCGACCTGACACCTTAAAATGTAAAAATCTGCATAAAAAATGCAAAAAATGACCAAAAATGACAAAATAAAAAATCAAACAGAGGTCAAAAAGGTTGACTTACCGGTGGTCCATACGTGGTAGGCCTCCGATACCTCCTAATGTGCTCGAATCGATGAGAAGAATATGGAATCGACATGTTGACTTCTCTCCAAGTGTCACTTTCTCCAAAGTCAACAAGCACAAATGAGATAAAAGAAATCACTTTTTCCCTTTATATAGGATAAATCGAAATTAGGGTTACATGGAGGAACGCAAAAATTGCTCATGGTGTCTGATGCCAACCTACCCAACATCATTATCCGGAGATGAATCAATTTTTGCATTCAACATAGACAAAAATTTACAATGCATCACAATTATCCAACTCAAATCAATTTTTCAAATTTTTTTGATTCATCTCCTGAGGGGGCATTATCAACATCATTTATCAAATCTGGGGCACGACATAAAAATTGATCACAAACAAATCATAACGACACATCATTTTCTTTGAATCAACATGTGCACACACGTCACTTCAAAGAGGGGCAAAATGTAGACGTATAAAAATGACCATATTCCTAAATGAATATTTTATGTTCATTCCTCTATTTAATTAAATCTAATTTACATAAATCACCCACATTCCTCTATTTAATTAAGTAAATTATTCAATTTATTTAGTTAAATTCACTTAAGCCCTTTTTGTATCATTTAATTGAATAAATCATTTTATTTAATTAAAACCCTTCTCTCTAATTTTTAATTAAATTCACATTTAATTAAATATTTTACCCCACTTAAATAAATCTAATTTATTTAAAATCCCCAACTTGCAACCAAATTGAAATAAAGTAATTTATTTTAATTAATTCTATTTTTCCTCACCCACTTGCATTTTCCTACATCTCCCACTTGCCTCCTAACCTTATTCCTAAATTCTTCTAGAATCCATCTAATCCTAATCAATTAACCCTAACCCATCAATTATCCCCTTTCCCTAAATTTGAGGAGGTCACTTCTCAAATTTGGAGTAAAGTCTTCAAAATGCATTAAAACCTTTATCCATTCAAACAATATAACTTGTTGAATGCCCCCAAATTTGGAAGGACTCTTACAAATTTGTCCCCAAAGTCTTCAAAACATTAATGGTTAACTAACCCTTAGTGGTATGGTTAGAGACTTTTTGCCTAACTTAACCTCCATCTAACCCAAGGGTCTCATCAAGCATTTATTGCTTTGACCATAGTTATTCCTTTAACCTTTGCACAAGAGTTTACCCTTTGGATAAAAGCTTTATCCAATGGATAACCCTAACCTAACCTTAACCCTTACCCCCTAGGGTGACCATGAGGTCTTCTCAAGCATTTAATGCTTCTTACATCTCCTCTCAACCAGCCTTATGTTGACATTTGTCACCATTTCATTGGTGAGAAATGTAAAAATGGATTGACAACTTTCAATCTTGGCCCTTGATTAACTCTTTCAATCCTGACCATCCATTGCCCTATTTTTGCTATGAATAGAGCTCTCTTTCCTCCATTTTGATAAATCCATGAATCCATAAATCCATGAATCCGGGAATATAAGAAATCTATTATCTAAAATCCATGCAAGCTTTAGTATCTCATTTATGCTCAATTTTAGCACATCTAGTCTCTCTTTGCAAAAATAATTATTCTAATAAACATTTTAGATTACTTCCATTATCATTAGCTTAAATCATATAACTAGTATATCATGTTAGGATAGTATTACTACTAATCTTGTCATATAATCTAGTTTATTGCATTTGTAGGATCATGCATAGATAGGATGCATTCTCATATTAAAATCAATCAAAAGCATCCCTTGTTCTTGCATTTGTCATCCCTAAGCCACTTTTCTCAGTGATCTGAGAGCAAAGGCATTGGTTTGAGGGACCTTGTGAGATAGAGAACCATGGAACCATCCTTGGGAAGTTGAGTAATTCTTCATGACTCCATAACTTGCACCAAGAAGTCCTGGGGTGTGTGGACAAGCCTCTCGGAGCTTCATTTTTCACATTTTAAGCTTTATACCCCCGCTTTTCCCACATACAACAACTACCCAAGACCAATTACATCTTTGGTTTGCAACTTTATAATGCAATTTGTGCGTGACAACATTTTTGACACAATTGACAATTTTGACATTTTGATAAATATGACCCCTAATCTTTGCTTGTGCACTTGAAATACATTTAGATGGACTCAAAACAAACTTTTACATCCTATTTACCCTTCCATGGGCATATTTGAACAATGTGACCTCCTAGACCATATTAGGACTCAAATACACATCTTGAGCAAATATCCTACAATGCTTCACAAAATGACTCAAAATACATTAAAATGACCATATAAACTCAAATATGAGTGAAATGATTCATGGAATGATCTTTAACCTCCTGGTGTTTGTTTGGGTTAGGTGCTCCTGCACCAATATCCTTGGTGTTTAAACATTGGGAAGCCTAAAGTCTACAACTTCTTCTCATGGGAAGCTTTAAGTCTACAACTTCTTCTCATGGGAATATTGTATGTAGGACTAATGGTAACAAAACTCATGCACAAAGGAGGGAATATTGTATGTAGATCTAAAAATATACTTGAAAAATTATGCAACCCACAAGTTAATTTTAGAATAATAAATTATGGTTTTTGTGAATTTAACCTCTAAATTTATGTAATTCATATAAATATAGAAACTATGAGTGCAAATTTGAATTTTATAATGCATACAAAATCAGATCTGAGACAATAAATCAAAATTAAACATGAAAGATGTCGGGCTCACCAAAATGTAATGTATGAAAATTGGGAATTAGGGTTTCACCAAGTAAATCCACTAAATAATTCAATTATACATTGAAAAAGGATTGAACCGAATAAATCTAGGTTGAATCCAAGTGAGGAAAGGATTGAGATTCTGATTGGATTCGACTGGTTATTATTGATTATCCTCTATCTTAATTAAATTTGGAATGTAATTGTGAAATTAGGCCAAAAGTATGAATAATCAAAGTAAATTATAAAAAATAGACTGCTATAGATATCTCAAAGAGCCACAAACTAAGATCAAGGAAAAAGAAGATGTTTAGAATCTATTCCAAAAAGTTTAGCCTAATTTTTTGGGAGTAGGTAGAACAAATCTGTCCTGGTCTTCGAATTTTCCACCGTCAAAAGCTAGACCTATTCATCACTGTTGACACTATCAAAATTCCTCAGTACAACTTCTGCACCTATTTCCTGCACACACAAAAGAGAGGGAAAGATGTTGGGAGTAGAGGTTTTCCTTAGGTCAAACCTAGATTTTGTAATTAACCATGAAATTGAATTGATAAATGTAATAAAATACTTTCCTTTTGAGGGAAAGACTGAAATGCTTGAAACAATAATGTATACCTTAATGCAGTTTTGTTTAACCTTCACACAAAGGTTTTAGGGTTTCATATAGGATGTCTTCATAAAACATTGATCATGGATTCCATCTTCAATACTTGAACGTGACTTCACTTCTACTCCAATGCTTAATGAATGACTGACTACTTGCTCACTTGAATTAAACTAGGATCATAAATTTGCCTTTTGAAAAAGTTCCTTTTTAAATGAGATGGGTAGACCTCCTTTTATACTTGATCGTCCAAAAAAAAAATTGAATTTTTGAATTAGGCCACCATGAGATCAAATTTCCTGCTCAAATAAAATGACCATTGTGAGGCCCCAATTTAGGGCTTGATTAGGAGGACCAGGGTGTGGGACATTTTGGTCTTAAAAATTAAGACTCTAGAATGAGAAGGGAGATCAAAAGGTGATGAAAATATGAGTTTGGAATGCAGTGTGAGAAAAATTAGCATTGTATGGGCATCGAAAGTTGAAATGCCAAAGTGAGGCCTAGGTGGTGCAGGAGCACCTTCACAATTTTGGCTTGTTTGATCCTGATGGGATCATGAATTGAATAAAGGACTATTGTAAGAGTCCAAGTGTTGTGTTTTATTTTTCATTATGGTTTAGGTTTATCTTAGATTGGTTTACCAAAGGTTTCACAAGTTTTCTTTCCAGTTTTGGCCCATAGTGCCTTGTAAGCCAAAAATGGCATTATAGTGAAAATGTGTTAAAAAACTTGTAACAAGCCTAGAAAGGAATTGGAGTAGGTGTATTTATTGATTTGACACCATCTCAAATGATTACGTGGAATATATTTGTCTTGTAGGTCAAAAATGCACTAAGAGTCAAAAATTGCTAATGTTATCAAGCAACATTTTGACAAAAAGTGAGAAAAATTGTAAAATCACTCTTCAAGGTAGTTATGGATGCCATAATGGTTGAAATGGTTTTATTGTGCCTATATAAAGACACTTCAAACATTGTAAATAGGTTGGATTTGTATTAGCAAGAGGAAATTAATGAAATATGACTGTTTTTCATGCTTTTTAAGCTTAATCTATTGTAACGGTCCATATAGAGCAATATTTCCGTACTGTTCTTTCATGGGAGTTTGTGTCATAGTTTTATGAAACTTTTTGATTCTTTGTGTTAGGGTTTTTACTGTGATTTGGTTTATCAAAAAAATCCTTTTAGTTTTTGCTAGTTCGCTGCCCTGAATTGGGGTTTTGAAGAAAATGGGTTGAAACACTTGGTCTCCATGGGTAACCAAGAAAAAATGAACCTTGGAGACCAAGTTGGACCTTTGTACATATTGTATTTTAAGTTTTTTTTGTCAGTCATGATGGAAAAGATGAGTTTGAGCACTTATTAGGCAAGTTGTCTAACTTGGCTAGTATTCTTCCTTTATGCTCAAAATTTGGATTCTAAGCATCAGATATTGAAACAAACATGGACAGAGGTCTGCACCTATCCTAGAAGTCTTTTTAAGGGATTTTATCACCTTGGTTTATCCATTTGTGCATTATAAAGTATCACTTTTTGTAAAGGGCAGCGAACTCCCTGTTTTGGGAAATATATTGGTTTTTGGTCCCAAGATTGTCTTTGAAAACTTCTATACATGAAGTCTTCACCATAATTTTTCAAGTTAGAGTTAAATTGTTGATAAAAGGTTTATATATGTTTTGGTGCAAGCATTTTAGAAGTTCTAACCCTCCATTGTGCAGAAATAACAGTGAAAAGTCAGAAAAACAGTGAAAATGATTGTTTTTGTCATCTTTTACAGCTAGTATGCCAAGTGTTTGGCAAAATGACAAGTGGAAAGTATTTGAATAGTGATCTCCAAGGTTTTTCAGATCCCAATGGTTAGTTTTAGGCCTTGGTTCATGAAGGAGAAGTGTATTTGATAAAGCAAGCTTGAAAACCCTCTTGAAACCCTACTAAAGTGCCATAAATAGTGGACAATCCTCATTCTTCATTGATAGAGGCCTAAACCATGAAAATATATTAGCTTATGCCTCTAAAACATCAACCAAGATAATTTTGTTGGAGTAATTTCCCATCGTTGGGTTGGGTGAACAAAAAGTGCCAATTAGCCCTCCACGGGCTACTAGCCCTGGTTTGCAAAAAGTGTGAACCCGATTTGTGCAAGGTTGAATGGTCTTGAAGAATGATTGGAAACCATTTGAAAAAACTAAAGGAAACCTCCCAACACCTCATTATGATTATATTTTCTATATTTTGGGTTTAGACCTATAAGAAGGGGTTGAGTAAGTGAGCATGATAGTTTGAGTTGAGTAAGTGTATGAACAAATGATTGGAAGAACTCAAGGAGAAAGTTGTGGCTTGAGTGAAGCTTGTGAAAATTGAAAGTGGGTCTTATCAAGAAAACCAAAACCTTTCCACTCTCATTTGAAGGAGTCTCTTAACAAGAAGATTCCACTTAGCTTTAATTGGTCCTCCTTTGGGCTCCTCCCTATCACTAGGTGAGGATGAAATTGTAAGCAAGTACAATTTATGATGCTACAAAACCAATATAGATGACTTGGTGTTGGATGTTGGTTCTATTTGGGCAATGAAGTTAAGGCCTCCTTTGTCAAATAAGTCAATCACCAACTATGGCTACAAGGTATTTCATCTCTTTTGGTAGGTTGTCCCATTCTTTGGTAGTGATCACATCTTTTGGTGTAATGAGTTGCATGCTTATGTATTATGGTCCAATAATCTCATGTATTGAGGATCTTGATTGTTTTTCTATTTGTGACAAAATGTCCATCACAAGGCTCACCATAACAAACCTTGAGAATGTTAAAGTATTAATCCTCTTTGATACATCTATGCATAACATTGTTTGGTCTTGTATAAAATAAATAATCAACTATCCAGGAGTATGGAAAGTTGCATTCAACCAATTGGCACTTCTTCCTTGGTGATAAAAGTGGAAGTGTTTTTCTTGCAACCATATGGTTGGTTATTTCTACATTACAAGGTGTATTCACTTGTAGAACAAACATGTTTATCAGGGAATGAATATTTTACAGCTAGATATTATATTTGGATAATTAATCTAGATAGAAAGTTAGCTCCCACATCTTCTTTTCTTGTCTTATTAACAATAGTAATGTCAAGCTCTTGTATCAATAATAACCATCAAACAATTATGTTATTAACCATTGGTTTATTAATCAAATAGCAAATTTTTGGATGACCAATACGAATAAAAATAGAATAACCCGTGGTATAATGCCTAAACTTATTAATTGCATATATAAAAAATAATAACTCTATTTTTGTTACATCATAATTAAGTTCAACAACCTGCAAATTCTTCCTAATAAAATACATGATATACTCTAAATTCCCTTTTTTCTATCCCAAAACAAATCCAATTGAAAAATCAAAGACATATGTATGAATGTGAAAGGGAATGTCCAATTAGGTCCTTTGAAGATTGGTTCTTGTGTAAGAGATGCTTTCAACGCTTCAAAAAATTGTTGTTAGGTTGGTGTCTATTCAAAGTCAATATTTGTAGTTAACAAGACAAACAAGGTAGTTGTTATCTTGCTAAAATCCTTAATGAACCTTCTTTAGTATCTTGTGTGTCCAATAAAACTTCTTACTTCCTTTTTCTTCTATGCTACCAATAGATTAGATATTATCTCTATTTTTTGGATCCACTTAAATCCCATTATGTGACACAAAGTGGCCTAAAACAACACCCTCATCCATCATCATAAAATATTTCTCATGACTAAGAGAGAGGTTATGATCTTGGCATCTTTGAAGTAATCTTTTCAAGTTTGTCAATGTATCCTCATAGGAGCTTCCATTGGTAGAAAAGTCATCCATATATGTAATTCCATAGAATCATGGGCAAAATTTGAAAATATGTTTTTCACAACTCTTTGAAATGTTGCTAGAGAATTACAAAATCCAAAAAGTAAAACTAAATATGCACATTGTTATGTTTTGTGATCAGATTAGATAAACAATAATTCAAACATAATTGCACAATATCTGAATCCAAGGGAGGCAAGGATGTGAATTCCAAGTGGATTTCAGGGTTTGAAGTGTGTTTTGCCCTCTTTTGTAAATAGGAAATTTGACTTGTTGACTATGAGAAACAAAGAGGGAGAATGAGATGAGGAGCTACCAGTTCAGGATCGCGCTGTAACTTTGAATCTGAGCTAATTAGATTGATAAGAATCTACCCTGCAAATTTGGAGAAAATTCATCGGGACTGTGGTGGGAATGTACATTGTCCTCCACAAAATCCATGAAATAAAAAGGGTTCTTCCATCTTTGCAAATGAATCCCAAACCTGCAATTACAACTGTGCACCTGCAACCTACACACAAAAAAGAAGGGAAGAAGGGGTGTGGATAGGGGTTTGCCTCAATCAAACCTCGGTTAAGGAATCAACCTTGAAAGAAATTAATTACAAATACTTGAATGTAAACAATGGAAATGTATACCTTGTAGACCTACAATTTGTTGATGATGATTGCTTTGCTTCTTGAATGTAATCACGAGTGTTGCATGAAATGACATGTAACATGAAAAAACCCTAACACACAAACATGCTTACAAATGAATGTTGTAATATTTCTCCAATGGATGAATGATGAAGACTTGAATGCTTGAATGCTTGATGATGTATATTTTTGCCTATGCTTTCTTATGATCAACTTCGCTCCCCCAAAATGAGGGAATTGAATCTCCTTTTATACATGCCTCAAGGATTAATTTTCAATCACTAAAGACCGAAAAAGAGGAAATGCAAACCCCAAAGTCAGATTATGCATAGGGGACTAGGAATACCCAACATAGGGCCACCCTGAGAGGTGGGGACAGGGGCTCCACTCCCCTGTCCTGTCCTATTTTGGGGCTCGGAAAGGGTCTGGAGGCAGTAACAGGTCTTGAGAAAGGAAGAACCCAAGGGTAAAAGTGCAGAATGGGGTTTCAATTAGGAAGGAGGATGTCATCTCCAAGGTGGGGACCCTAAATGTGGTTAAAATTTCTAGGGTCACAATTTTATGACACTACATTTAGCCCCCAATTTAGCTAGAGTACGACTTACGCCACTACTGTCAGTAAAGTATAAGAAATAGAGATGAAGATGAGAGATGCAGAGCAATAACACAATGAGTATAAGACATCACTAATCTTGAGGAACAAAAGTCCCCAATTCTAGGATCTTTAACTCACTCAAACATATGCAAGATCACACACAAAAAAAGGAAAAAGATGCACAAAACAAAAGAAAAGTGCAAAAGACACATGACAAAAAAAAGACACAAGATGACAAACCAAATAGCTGAAGAGACCTCGATGCTCAGATGTGTAAACAAATAATTAGAATACAAAGACCAATGCCATCACATAAACATGAGCAATAACATAAAAGAGCAAAGCTAATATCTATTGGCATTATAACAGACAAGGGGAGATTGTTGGCATTTCAATTAGGATATTGAGAAGGTTATTGATGATTATGGATATAACTGATTAAGGATGTTTACTATCTTAATATTATTATTTTGTCATTGATGTCAATAAATTGATTTTCTAATTTAGTATGATGTTGCCATATCTTAAGAAGTATGATTTGACAAGTATAAAGATGTTGATAAAAGACACAGAAAGAATGTGATGAATAAGGGGAGAAATAAGTTATTCAATGGGCAACTATTACCGAGTTAGACAATGATGAGATCATGATGTTCAGATTGTTTTGATATCATACATATGTTGTTAATTGCAAGGTTAATACTATACTATGTTACCGAGCAAAGAAGCTAGTCAGTAAACCCTAAGGAACCTAGTCGGTAAACCCTAAGGTTATCGCTATCGGTTAATGAAGGCATAATGTCTACCGAGTGAAGTTTAGTATCTACTGAGTTGCAACCGAGTAGTAACATAATGCATTGAATGAGTAAAAGCATTATTTAATGAAGGAAGCTGATGAGTTGGAACTGATTAAATGATTGGTTTGCCATGAATGAAGTTTGTTAAAGAATCTATGGTAAAGGAAAATAGACAGGAAGATCTACAGCTCAGATTGAACTACAATACCCTAGCACAAGTTCCAAGGCGGGGTAAAACATTTTCAGATTGAAGGATACATTGAACCTGGTCAAGTTTGAAGATCTAATGGCTATGATTGATCATGGGAACTATGATCAAGGAGATTAAGTGGTTGGCAAATTGTTTATAAATAAGGAACTATTGATAAACAATGTATGTGGGCAAGTGTATGCACAGGGATGCTACATAGTAATTACCAAGCACAGAAGCTTGAAGACTTGTTTGTATAACAGAGTATAGAGCCCAGCAGGTGGACAAGATAAGTCCTATTGTATTGAGCAAATAAGAATCTTCTTTAGCATTTTAGATGTGAAGTTGCAGATAGATTTTTTTTACTGTTATTTTGAAAAGTGTCAGAAAATCTCTTAACCAAGTGGACTTAACAGTCTTATTTGTAAAACCCTCTAGCAAGGTGACATTCTGATTGAGTGTTTGAAATCCTTTAACAATGTCATATCTAACAAGGTGAAGATCCTAACAGATTTGAGGGAAATCCCTTAACCAGGTCACATCTAGCAATGTGTTTGTAATCTTTAACAGGATTTGCTTTTAACCGAGCATACTCTAGAAGAGTATATTTCTTAGTGGGTCCGAAATCCCATAGTGGTTTTTCCCTATTTGGGTTTCCATGTTAAATCTGGTGTTATGAGTGTTATGATGTTTATATGCTTTTGAGTTTGCATGTTTAACAGTTTTGGTTATATTACTAAAGTGTATGTTACCGAGGTTGAATCTATTGTTTTTATGGAAGATTAAGGTTGTATGATTCACCCCCCCCTCTCATCTTATTAGCTTGGCATCTATAATTAACATTAAGTATCAGAACTATCAATATCATCCATGAACCATCAATAGCAAAAATATGGGTTCATGAGAGGAAGGAGAGAGAGGACATGAATACACACTTTGGTGATCCATGAGAAGAAAGACAAACAAGAGAGAAACCATGGACATCTCTCCCATATAACTAGGTGATCCATGGAGAGGAGGACACATAAAAATAGCCCCCAGAGTCTATCTGGGTGATCCATGTAAGAGAGGAGAGTGAGAACACCGTTAGTTCTACTCAACCTCAAGCGCATTTGTGTGCAAGTGAGGTTCTAAGCGCCTCATAGGAGTGTATGCTTGAGTATGCTACAACCTATATAAAATATACAATATAAGTGTCAAGAAAGGCATGATATCTCTCTCTAAGAGTCTGTGCTCTAGTTCCAAGAATAATCACCTTGCATAGGAGAAAAAATAGTGTCATCTTGCTCTAAGATTTTGTGCTCTGGTTCCGAGAATGACCCATTGTACAAGAAAAGAAGAAGTGAAGACATCTTGCTCTAAGAGTCTGTGCTCTAGTTTCAAGAATGACCCACTGTAATAGGAAAAAGTAGCGTCATCTCACTCTAAGAGTCTGTGCTCTCATTTCAAGAATGACCCACTGTACCAAGAAAATGTAGCATCATCTCCCTGTAAGAGTCTATGCCTTGGTTCTGGGAATGACCTACTATACAAGAGAAAAGTAACGACATCTTGCTCTAAGAGGCTTCCCTCTAGTTCCAAGAATGTCCCACTATACAAGAAAAGTGATGACAACTTGCTCTAAGAGGCCACCCTGTAGTTCCAAGAATGTCCTACTGTACAATGCATGAGAGAATTTTGGTACAACGGAGCAGTGTGGGTTCCCCCCTTAAGATGTCAACATAAGTTGATGTTGATATCTTAAAGAAAGTAGAACAAGGATACCTACCTTCAACACAAAGAAGATATCCATTATACAACAATGTCATAGATCTATACAAGAGAGGGAATACTCTTCAACCAAGGATAAGATAGTTGAAAAGAGATATCTTGATGTAAGTGTAAAGGAGATCCTTGAACAAGAATATCTTTGTTCAAAAGACATCATCATCCAAGAGGAGTTGTCTTAGACAAATATAACATCTTCTAGAACAAGAAAAGGAAAGAGCAAGAATGCAATCCTTCCTCCTATTTCTAGGTAAAAGGGATTCTTGATGAGGGATGGGTGAATCTATCATAGATGTACATTACCAAATGTGAAAGAGGTTGTAGTCAAGGACTTACAACTCATGTATAAGAGAGAACCCTTGAGAAAACCACCAACAATTTCACACAAGGAATGAGATCAAGTAATAAATCTCACACCATCCACAAAATAGGGAAAAGTGGATCCCTAGAGAAAGAGAGAGAGAGATCATTGCCCTTTATGTAGGGACAATGAGAAGAGCTTATACAATCATCTAGAGAGAGATTAAACATAATCAAATGTGCAAAGAACTTACATGAACACATGCAAGAAAAGACATTAGTAAATGTAAAATACATGTCGCAAGAAGTGGTAATCTTCTAAAAGAAGAGAGAAAAAAAAGCATTACATACTCCCAAAGATGGATTAGTCATAAGAACATACCATTGTTAGAAATGATAATCACATATGAAAAATGCAACCCCTAAAATAAATAGTGATACATGAGATAGAGAGAAAGAGATAGGAGTGAAAATCCTTGCCCCCCAAGTAAGAAGGACAAGGGAAAAAAGGGGTATACATTTTCCAATGGTGTTTATTTTCAAGTGAAATGCCTTCCTAATGGAATAAATTTTCTAAAGGAAGGGATATGCACTTCTTGAGAGATCATTCCATGCAAGGAGGCATATCGTGCTTGAGAATAATCATAACCATATAAAAGATACATTTTCCAATAAAATGAAAGAAAGAGAAGATGTAAATTACTTATTAAAAAAACTTCTCTCTAAGAAAAGTGGAAAACCAAAGAATAATTACCTGCTCACATAAGATTAACACAATGCAAGAAAGAATATCTAATAATTAATAATGGACAAAGACAAAGAAAAGTGTATAGAAAGAAGAATGGACTTCATGTTGCAGCTCCAAAGTATGTAAAATTGAAACAATACAACCACAAATGATAAAGAGCTCCCATTAAATGGGCTAATTATGCCATAGGGTGAAGAGAAACATGAAGGGAAAATAAGTGCTAAGGCACTATATTTTTACCAAGAAATACAACTAGATCTATTGTGAGACAAATTTTTGCAAGATCATATTGTAGTTAAACAAATTTCTTAAGTGCATAACATTTTCCAAGAGAACGTGTATATGAATCATGAAAAATGCAATATTGAATACCTTTTACTTGCTTAAGATGTTTGTTTTTATTTTTAGGAGTAAAGGAAATGTTCTTGTCATATTTAAATCTCCAATAGATTCTTGCAGCTAATCTGTCAGGATGGTAAATATCATCTTGACATAAAGGAGAGGATTTTTAAGGAGAAGAAGGTTTATTATCTAGGATTCTAATTTTGGCACTATCTATGCCGTCTTGAATAGAATTTTGAAAATTAGGGCAATCACCAAGATTATGGTCATGGGTTTGATGAAATCAACAAAAAGGACGCTTTGAAGAAGAAGCATTCTTGCGGGCTCTTTTGATTTGTTGTATTTGAATATGGTATTTAAAGTTTTAAGCCTAAGGAATTCATGCATAGAAAGAGGGGTACCATTTCCTAAGTCTCTTGTAGTAGTTTGTGTATGAGGATTTATAGGGACACAAATTCCATGCTCAAATTTCCCAATTCCTTGTCCTCTAAAACCTTGTTTTGTAATTATATGAAATCCACGACTATAAGAATGTTGCAATTGACTAGATGGAGGAACAAGATCATGACTTTATTTGAAATGTGATGTGTAAGGAGGAAGGAAAGGATTTGTAGATGAAGGAGGAGTATCATGTGAAATGACAATCTCTTTTCCTTTATCAAGCTTATCCTTTTTGGAATATTGGTGAAGAACATCTTCATCATCTAAAAGCTCATTTTTAGTTATTTCTATGTGAGGGGAAAGGTCATGAATTAAATGCATGACATCATCCTCCCTGCACATACTTTGATGTTGAAGATAGGTCTTAGGAGAAGAAAGAGGATCTAAAGATGTAAGAATGTTCATGTTTTTATTTTGCCCCCCTTGCTTAAGGGTATGTGTAGAAGAAGAAGATGGATCCATGTTACTTTCAAATGCTTGCTCTTTTTTAGAGAGATCATTGGTTATCTATCCACTTTATCATCTTTTATATCTTCATCACAGAACTGCCAATTTGACCTAGAAGACAAAACTTGCATTTTTTGGGACATAAACGCGCTTTAAACTCACAAACGTGCCTATAGACTGCACAAGCGTGCCTTAACAACATAGACATAATGCAACATAAATACGTCTCATCTCATGCACACAAAATACCCTAGGAAAGGTACAAAGGTTAAGATCTCTAGGTTTAGTATCTACAAAAGATTTAAGGTAATTAACACAAGAAATGCATTTTGTTAACAACATCACCATAATGCAACATAAATTATACATGAAAGCTTTGAGATCAATTTGAAAAGAAAAGAATTTGGAGATCCTAATAACAAAATATGCCCAAGTGCTATGAATAAAGAGAAGCAACAGGAAATGAAAGAAACTCTTATCCGACACATGATTGTAATAAATATATGCAAAAAACACTATAATCATATGTGAAAGAGCAAGTAAATCCAATTTATTAATTGCCATTGAAAGTCTCTTAATTAGAATCTGAATTTGCTGGAAAAGAAGATATAAAATTAGGACCTTTTATGAAAATCAATGTAATATTTGAATGTGATGAATTTTGAATTTGTGTTTTACCTTAGAGAGCATTAAAATTGATAAAGTATGCTGATTTTTTGGATTTGAGCAGAAAAATAAACTTAATTCCATCTCCTGAAATTAAAAGACAAAAGCCGAGGACTGTGGCGAAAGTGCACTTGGTCTGAGCAACTTTTTTCAAAATTTTCAAGGATGATAGAAATTATTATTTTAATGTGGAATCCCAAAAAACTGTGGATATGAAGATGCCTAGATCGGTCAAACTTGCGGTCAAAGATTGAAAATAGAAGAATCTTAAAAATTAGGGTTTTATGATTTAACCACTGATTTTTTCAGAATAAAGAGACAAATCTGAACTACAATTTTGAAATAGAAATCAGATCTGGAACAAGTAATTAAAATTTTACACTTCACAAGCTTAATTTTCTCAAAATAAAAAAATTAGGGTTTTTATGCAATTAACCTCTAAGATTTGCAAATAGATCAAACTTGGAAATGAAAATTTAAAATTCAAATTGTAATTAATCTGATCTTATAATGAGAAATCAAAATTAATGTGTAAGACATCGGGTTGACCAAAATGTAAAGTGGAAAATTGAACCCTAGTGACACCCCACCTAGGAGAGAGAAAGGAAGTCACTAGGATGATTTTCAATTGGGGGAACTTTACATTCAAAAGAGGGGCTTGAATCCACTATATCCAAATCCAAGGGAGGCAAGGATGTGAATTCCAAGTGGATTGCAGGGTTTGAAGTGTGTTTTTCCCTCTTTTGTAAATAGGAAAGTTTACTGTTGACTATGTGGAACAAAGAGGGAAAATGAGTGAAATGAGGAGCTACCAGTTCAGGATCGCACTATAACTTCGAATCTAAGCTAATTAGATTAATAAGAATATTCCCTACAAATTTGGAGAAAAGTCATCGAGACTATGGCAGGAGTGTACATGGTCCTCCACAAAATCTGTGAAATGAAAAGGGTTCTTCCATCTCTGCAAATGAAGCCCAAACCTGCAATTTCAACTGCACACCTGCAACTTACATACAAAAAGAAGGGTTGTGGATAGGGACCTTGAAAGAAAGTAATTGCAAATACTTGAATGTAAACAATGAAAATGTATACCTAGTAGACCTGCAATTTGTCGATGATGATTGCTTTGCTTCTTGAATGTAATCACAAGTGTTGCATGAAATGGCATGTAACATGACAAAACCCTAACACACACACACACACACACATGCTTGCAAATGAATCTTGTAATATTTCTCCAATGGATGAATGAAGAAGACTTGAATGCTTGAATGCTTGATGATGTATATTTTTGCATATGCTTGCTTATGATCAACTTTGCTCCCCCAAAATGAGGGAATTGAATATCCTTTTATACATGCCTCAAGGATTAATTTTCAATCACTGAAGGCCGACAAAGAGGAAATGTAGACCCCAGAGTCAGATTATTCATAGGGGATCAGGCATACCCAACATAGGGCCACCCTAAGAGGTGGGGACAGGGGCACCACACCCTTGTCCTGCCCTATTTTGGGGCCCGGATAGGGTCTAAAGGCAGGAACAAGTCCTGAGCAAGGAAGAACCCAAGGGTAAAAGTGCAGAAAGGGGTCTCAGTTAGGAAGGAGGATGTCGTCGCCAATGTGGGGACCCCAAATATGGTTAAAATTGCTAGGGTCCCAATTTTATGACACTACAATTAATACTCAAGTTGTCTTTACAAAATATTTAATTCACTCCTTGAAGCTTGAATCAATCAATTAATGATACAATTACAATAAAACCTATGAACTTTAGAAGATTATTTCAGAGAGAGGGAATGAAACTATATACCCATACAGGGTGGCATCAAACAACACGTCTTCTTAGAAAGTTGGCTCAATCATCACGTATTCTTTAAGAACCAATCAAATGCCAAATGACACATCTTCCAAGGTGGAGAAACATAGTTATGTTTTTTTTAACAAACCAATTCAATATGAAAGTCGACAATGTATATAAGTCAAACAAGTTAAATGTGTAAGACCATTAGGTCAATTACACATTTACATTTTCTATGTTGGCCCTAAAGGAGTCCGACCATAGCTACTAATATTAACACATATATGCCCCAAGGACATGTGAATGTTGTTTTGTCCTGATCCTCAAGAGATATCTTGATATGGTTATAACCACAAAACTGTCCAAGAAAGAAAAATATCTCTTCCTAACCGATGAATCTAAAACTTGGTCAATGAAAGGGAGAGAAAAATGATCTTTTCAAATGGCTACATTTAGTTCTTCGTAATCAACACATAATTGCCACTTTCCTCCTTTTTTTGGTATGATGACTAATGGATGCACTCACAACTATCTAATATATGATATATGAACCTTGCATCGAGTAGTTTTTTTTAACTCAACATTTACTATGTCTCTAATAGTTGGGTTCATTCTCAACTATGGTTATCTCATAGGTCAACAACCTTCATTAATATATATCCTATACATACAAATTCTAGGTTCCATTCTCTTCATATCATGGTAATCCTAAGTGAATGTAGATGTGTGAGCTTGTAGCACGTGCAATAATTTAATACGCTAGAATGTTGTCAACTCGTTGACATTAAGTGTCTTGCAAGGGGATACTTCTCCTCCAAAATTAGCCTTAGGCTACAAGACCATGAAGTTAGAGGGGTATTCCAAGGTTTCAAGTTTAATAATCTAGTCCTCAATGATGCCTTCTAATTTAACAGTTGATCTATCTAAAAGTTGTAACACTATTGGTGTATGCCTTAAGTTCACCAAATTTAAATTGTTCATTGTTTCCCTAGTCATCACAATTATGGTTGCACTAAGTTCAATCAAAGTGTTTGATAAGTGTCCCTTAATGTGGACATCCACTATAAGGCTACGAGGGTCTAAGTATTTAGGTATAACTAGGGTTCCTAACATGATGTCAGTTAGTTGTCCTATAAAATGGACAAGTTAGGGATCCTTTTGTCTCCTCCTTGGCCTTTTGAGACACAATTTATTGATAATCATGTTATAGATTGGTACATCCTTGATAACTTGGATAAGCATAATTTTATCACAAACAAATTTTAATTGACCCAAGAGATCAAATTAATCTTCAAGATGATATTTTTGGGTAGCTATCCTTTTAAGGAATGATGGTTCTTTTCTTGTGAGATCTACACATGGTTGGTTCTACTCTAAATTCCCATTGTTAGTAAATTCAATAGTTGGTTACTATTGATCCCCAAAATCGGCTTTCACCAATTTCCAAAGCTAGTTTGGGAAGTTCATAGGGCATTTTAGAAGTCGGCTCTTTGTTTGAAAGGTGATTTGGAAAAGGAGAAGGAAAAGCAACATCCAATTCGAAGGTTCATGTAAGAATGGAAACCCCAATGAATGCGAAGCTTTTACAGAGGACTCGAAGTACTCTACAATTAACATATTATTGAGGGATACCTATTTTGCAAATCGATCATAGTATGCCATAGACCCTTCATTGTTGGGAAAAGAATGAAATGAACAAAGTGACTCGGACATAAGCCATAACAGTCTGTATACACATAAAAATTGGCTATGTCTTTCTATTAATTAATATTTTATTAATTAATTCATTTATCCTATTCTTCTAATTAATTAAATATCTAATATTTAATTATTCTTTTAACCAAGTTAATTAAATATCTAATATTTAATTATCTCCTCCAATCAATTAAATATCCAATATTTAATGGTTATTCTCCTATCCTATAGTCTCAAATATTAAATAATTCTCAAAATTATTTAATCCCTTTTCCAACTCACCTTCCATCTCCACTTCATCTTCCCTTTGCCAACTCATCAAACATGTGGCTAAGGAAATTAATATTTCTTAAATATTAATTCATCATTTATCTTCAACTTCCAAAATTAATGAAAATTGTGTACGTACACATATTTCATAACCATCTTCTATATTCTCTCCAATACTCCCTACATCTTAGGAAGGACTTGAGTCCACTTTTCCTATCATGCCTAAATCTTCTCTAACCATCCCTAGATTCTCTCAGTCAGCAACCTAGTCAAGGTGAGATAAGTGGCACTTGTCTTCTCCTTCCCTCTTTCTCTCAACCTTCACCTTTACTCACATCCATTCAAATCTGTAGATCTAATCAGGATTGTTGATATGAGCAACATCATCTAATCCTCTCAAGGTCTATAAAATCAAGAGCTTCAGTTGAGAGAGAGTTAGTCTTCAAATCAATCATATGGATCAATGAGTTTTTGAAGCAAATAGCAAATAGAAAATAGCAAATAGCAATTATCATATAGCATCATAGCATAATCATTCTAGCATAATCGTGTAGTATTGCATATCATAGTATCTGTTAACTACTAGTTATCAATCCATTCTTCATATGCCATCTTGGAAGCCATCAGTGCATTGTCTGAGAGCACACCATCTGCAACCAAGAATAGTGGAGTTAGGACACAATGAGACATAAGCCATGAAGGTAATATTATTATTTTATTTTATGTGTACTTCATGTAGTTTCATTGGTTGAATTTGGATTTCGTGTATGCATTTCCATTTGTATTTTATGAAACTAACTTATTGCAAGTAACATTCTGAGGATGAAATTCAAGTCGACACATTTTGGCGCCCACCATGGGGCACATGGACCTCGCATATACCTTTAAAAATCTTGCAAAAAGTTAAATTGATGCATTTGTAATGCAGATTCATGCATGTGTGAATTCTGACAACGCTTTTGTTCCACATGTTGGTGCATTTGCCTTCTAGGTTAGCGCATTTGCACTATAGGTTAGCACATGAGCATTTTAGGTTAGTGCTTTTGTTTTAAAGTTTGTGCATTTTCATTACAGATTTATGCATTTGTGTCCTAGGTTAGCGTATTGTCAAAGAAATCACGCTTTTGTATCCATAGAGCACTGCTTTTGCAGTCTAGGTTAGCGCTTTTGAGCAAAAAGATAGTGTTAGGTCCCAGAGACTACTGAGAAGGGGGGGGGGGGGTGAATCAGTTGTCTAATAAATTCAAAGTAAAAACAACTTAACCAACTTAATGCTTAATACCGGTAAACCAGTTCAATATGCCGGTAGATAGTTTTAACAGTTAATTGCTATACATGTAAGGATTAGTGCATGAAACATAAAGACAAAGTTATCCACAACACATAACATGAATATTTGTACGTGGAAACCCTGTAAGGGGAAAAACCACGGTGGGAAACCTTACCCGCAATCAGATGATACTATTGTAGATAGTAAGTGTACATAAATGGGGTCTGCACATGCAGAAAGGCCAAGCGCCTAGAGCTCACTGCTCAATCACAAAATGGGAGTCACACTAACTATAGTTGGATGGTTAAATCCAATAAGAATGTACTGCACAAAATAGCATCTTCATATGTTGGATTCAGTACTGGTGTAGTTCTGATTGTCTTCACAAAAACCCTCCTTCAATCTTCAAATGATGTTTGCATGTATAGCTCTGCCTATTCTCACATATACCTTCACACAATCCTTTTTTGCATTCCACATCTGATCTTACAAATAAGATCTTACATTTATACCATAACCTAAGACCAGTTTTAGTAGGTCGGCTCTACAAGATATTACAATAAAAACATTTTACAAACAATACAATATTCGATGCAATAACTGATTCAACATGTCAACTTAATACATTTACAACAATAATTAATCATCTCCATAGCGTGTCGTGCTGATCTGGAAAAGATAAACCTACCCGTGTAACCCTGGACCTATTTGTCGGTAACAACAAATATGCAAATATGAATATACCATAAAACAATTCTCCAAGACAAGATGTCCAAACGATGTCTTCAACATTACCAAGTGTTTTCCATATTATTCCAAGTGTCGGTGATCATTATATCTTGCCAGTGTACTAGATACCGATGACTGTGCATGAGTCACTTGCTTGTCGGTGAATGTTGTTGATTCTCCAAAGTGCCAGAGTTGATAAGTGTTTAGTAGGTGTTGACATCAATGACAAAACCATACCAAAATACCAACAGATAGCGCATGTGTTAGATTAGCGCTTCTGTTTAGAAACTGACAAAAATTTCTTGCAGGTCCGAATGTCCAAGAAATCAGATTTTTCAGACTACTAACATGCATGTGCATGATGGTGTTTAAGACAAATTTTATGCATTTCCTCATCTAGCTAATTAAGAGTCTTCATTTGGGAAGTAATATATCATATCTTGTTCATCTATTTTAACTAAGAGGATGAATTGATAGCATGCAACTTGCATTTTTAGTATTTTCTCTAAAATAGTTGAACATAGACTTTTAAAAGGGCTAAAATGAACACCATGCTTGTTGGAGCAACATCTCCAAATAGGACTTAGCCAACAATTGCTTTGAAAAGGTTAAAAAGAACACTTGTATTTCGTGTCTCGAAAGTGGTAGGTATATGCTCTCCTCTTAATTGGGTAACCAAAAAGCTAAACCCACTCCTTTAAGCTTTCTTTATTTTCAAGCAATTAAATCCTTTAGAGGGCCTGCCTTCCCGAGCTTCCTTGAGGGGACCAGTGAGAGGGGAACAACCTAAAGTGGAAACGAGCTAATATCGAGTCCTTCCAATCCACTATAAATAAATCATGTTTGTGATGAAAGTCCCAAACAACATGTGCTGATAAGTTCATACCGACACTATGTTTCCCCATAAACCCTATGGAGCATAACCTCTATAGGCTGGGAACCTTCTGTATTTATAGAGCTAAAAATGCTGCATGTATGGCCACATGACCAGAAGCCTTTACTAAAAACCACTTGTACTAGTTGCCAAAATCCTTCTAGTTGTTGGCAGAGGAGGTCGGACCTCTGAAGTGACTCACATACATACGGTTCCTAGTAGAGATATAAAGTTTGCCATGGGGAGTTTTCATGGAAACTGGTGCTTGGCTGCCCCGAAGAAGTGAGTGCCGAGGGTGGAGCCAGTGGGGTCAAACATCTAAATATCTGCTTTGAATAGTGTAACCTCGGGGGAAACCCCACGTGAGATTCAATAACTATTGTCTCAGCCTGCCATAGGGATTGTACTTGCTTGTGCATTTTGTTTATTAGACATTGTGTCTTCTATGTCTGTAACATGTTCCAAATGGTCAAAAATTAAATAAAATTGTCATCTACAAGTGAGTAAAAATCCAACAAATTGTTGAAAAAGTTTGATAAAAAAAAAAGAGTAATACAAAAAGCTTTCTAACACTTCAAATACCAGGTCAAGATCAAAGTGTCAAAACATCAATATCAAAATAATTCTTGAAGTAGATTTGTCTCTAAAGCATCACGTATTTTCAAACTAGCTCAAACAACTAGGTCATTGATCCAACAAGTTATGCCCAAAAGGTTCTATAACCATCAACATTCAACAAGCTATTGATTCAAACATCTTAAGTGCAAAAATCAACATCCTTGTCAAGTTTCTCATCAGGATAATAAAATCATCTATCACGAAGCTTGATCAATCTATACTAGGTTCCTAATCTTGGATATTTATTTCCTATTTTGAACCTAGGTTATATCAAAACCAAAATCGCATGAACATTGGAATCAAACAAACTTGTGAATTGCCAAATGTCTATATGACTTTTAAGTATCACCCTAAGAAAAGAAAACCCAGTTATAAAGCTACTCAGAAAAAAATAATATTCTTGTATATCAATCACAAGATCTTATTAAAACATAGGACATTCCTACACCGTTTTCGTCACTACTTACGTGGCTGTGGTACAGAATTTGATGGTAAAATTTTATAAGAACGTGCTTTTCAACAAAGAGACGCTTTATCCCAATGAACAAACAATAGTGGTAAGATCAACAAAGCATATCTTCCTAAACCAATAATCACCTATTGACGTTGTCCTTTGGAACTTTCAACAAATTTGAAATAATCACATGCCAGTTTGGACTAGAGCCCAACACGAACAACTTAGAAAACAACAACAAATGGAGGAAGAAGATACTCCTATATTCCAAACTTTTGGATTTACTACTATTGACAAAGAAGTAGTCAATATCACCATTAGAGACCTTGAGAAAGATTTCAAATTTGATAGGCTAATGGAAAAATTGTTGGCAAAACAAAAAGAAAAATATCTCTTGATGTTGGCAAAATCTAGAGCTAAACTACCACAAGACTTTATCATAGAAAGCTTGAATCAAGATGTGGAGGCAAGTAACACCCAAAACACAGATGAGCCAAATAACAAAGATGTGAACAAAGAAAGCAATGAAGAAACAAGGAAAGAGAGGGATGACAAAATAAAAGAGTGTAGTGATAAGAGAACTCACGAAGAAACAAGGAGAAACTATGTGGATAATCCATTGTCAAACCTTACTCAACAAATACAAACTCTACAATAACAAATACAAGACATGCAAAATGGGACAAGCTCCAAGAAATATTCATTAGAAGATATATGCCCATATCCTTTTGATAAAAATCTGAATATGATACCATTTCCGCAACATTGCGAGATTCCTAAATATGATAAATACGATGGAAAATCTGATCCTCAAGATCACATTAGGGAGTTTTGTACTATGAGCATGGAATTTTCTCATGATGAAACTTACCTTATGCATCTTTTTCCTAGGAGTTTAAATGGACAATCAATGGAGTGGTTTTCAAGATTACCATCCAGAATCAAATCCTTTGAAGAACTTGTGAATAGGTTTATTTCACAATATTCCTACAATATAAGGAATGAAATAACAATGTTGGATCTCTGCAATGTTAAACAAAAGAATGGTGAATCCTTTATGATTTTCTTGCAACGATGGAAACGCATGTTTAACAGGTATCCCTGAGATGTACCTGATCAAGAAAAAATGGACATATTCATTGATAATCTTATCAGTGAAATGAGTTATTGACTAAGGATGCAATGTCCTCCCTCTTTTGCCAAAATGATCGAGAATGGTCAAAAAATAGAAAATGCAATGATAAAGAAAGGAGAGCTAAAACTTTACAATAATTCATACAACAACAACAACAACAACAATGACAAACCCAAGTTCTGGTCAAAGAATAAGAATGTCAGCAATGAAGGGAATGATGATAATAGTACTACAAAACAACAACAACCAATTTTTAATCTATCAAGCCAAATCCCAAGCAATAACAATCCAAAAAACAATAAAGCCAAGTCCTTTTTCTCTAATCCGCGGAGGAAATTCACAAACATTGGAGAATCTTTAGAATCAGCTCTAAAAACTTTGCTTGCTAACAAATTGATTGTTTTACCAGAAGCAAGGAGTTATGAACCACCAGTCAAGCCCAATTGGTGGAATGACAATAATTTTTGCAATTATCATCAGAATAAAGGACACCTAACAAATGGTTGTCAGAGATTGAAACACCTTATCCAAGATCTAATCGATAATGGAACCATCACAGTGGATAGCCATAAGACAAATGAATCACACTTGGCTTTCAAAACTCCACTTCCGAATTATGACAAAGGTGAATCATCCCAATTAAAAGATGACAAAGGAAAAGCCAAGGTGATTTACACTTATACATACGATGATGTAGTAAATGTGAACATTGTTAACAAAAATCCATCTTCGAAACCAATCAATGTTATCACGAGAAGCAAAGAAAAGGTTACCTTTCCAGGTATAGCAAATGATTCAACATCCACATCACAAAAATACAATTTAGTAGAGAAATTACAATGAATACCCGCTCAAATATCAATTTTGGAACTTCTAAAGGTTTCACCTGTGCATAAAGAAATTTTGCAGAAAGCTTTAGTGGAAACAATAGTTTCAAAAGATTTGGATGTAGATCAGTTCCAAAACATGGTAGGACACCTTATAGCTCCTCATTGCTTATCATTTTCTGAAAATGATGACGCATCCTTACAACATCCTCACAATGCTCCCTTACATGTTGAAGTATCCATAAATAAAACTTGTGTCAAACATGTGCTCATAGATGGAGGAGTTGGCTTAAACATTTGTGCATTATGTTTGATAAAAGCTTTGGGATATTCAGAGAATGCAGTAGACACAAAAAAGAAAATAACCATCAAGGCTTATGATGAAGTAGAGCGTTCTTCTAAAGGAACTGTTGTGCTACCAATAAGGATAGGACCTGTGGAAAAGGATACATTGTGTCAAGTTTTAGATTTGAACCTCTCTTACAATATTCTTCTAGGAAGGCCATAGATTCACAAAATGCAAGCAGTTCCTTCTACATATCATCAATGTGTAAAATTTCCTCATGAAGGAAAAGAGATCACTATAATTGCAGATTCCAGTCAATATTGCAATAATTTGAAGCCTGCACAAGATACAAGAGTTCCACATAACATAGAATCAATATATCCTACCAAAGAAATTCAAGCAAAGTTATGGGAAAGTTTTGAAGAAAAACTCAAGTTAAATGACGAAGGAATGGGAAAATATTCTTTGCATAATTTTCCACTTTCCCCTAACTCATATAGTAAGCCTACAGATATTCAATCAAAGCCATCAAAAAGATCAAAATATATGTTTAAAGGAATATTTGTTAGTGTTGGAAATATTGAAGAAGAAACTGAAGACAAAGACATTCTTGGTTGGTTGTACAAGGATGACAAAACTATAGCCACAACAACAGAAGTCAATATTCCCATAAAACAATATGGTAAAGGATATGAAATCATGCAAAAGATGGGATATGAAGGAAAAGAACCAATTGGTAAGCAACATCAAGGTATTTCAGAACCTATTTGTCTGCACTCACAATTCACAGAAGATAAATTTGGGCTGGGATATCTAAAGTCTAATCAAAAGCAACATAATCATCAACAACAAAAATGGAGAAAGAAATTAGTTTCTAGAGAAGAAAATTGGCAAGAAAAGCTACATCAAGCGGTCAAAACACTAACCAATAAACAAAAAGAGCAAGAAGAACATGAAAAGAAAGGAGAAAATTACAATCAAGGGTGAAGAAAAATCTTGTCAAACAAAGGCAAAATTTGAACAAGATATTCCATAAGCAGTAAAAATAGAGATAGCAAAAATCACAGAACTTTTTGCACCATACGACATTCCAGTATGGCATAGTGGAGTAATCTTAGATCAAGATTCAGAGATAGATTCCAATGAATACAAATGGGGTCCAGATTCCTTATCTACTACATCAAGTAAGGAACACAATGAAGATCAAGCAACTATCACGAAAGAAGACTTGTCTATTGCAGAACAAAAGATGAAGTTAGAAAGAAGACAAGAGAAACTTAGAATTCAGAGAAAAGAGGCATATGTAAAATGAAAAGGGAATGACAAAGACAGAGAAGCAATGCAACAAGAAGCGCAAACAAAGATCAGATATGGAAAAACCATAGAAGAATTAAGAGATAGTCAAGTTGGATTGACTATTAGTCCAGAAGAAGTTGAATTTGAAAGAAGACAAAATCTAGCAAAAGAATCCTCTTTATCACATACACAAGTATGTCAACTCCAAAATGCAAATGAGGTCAATCAAGAAGGAATTTGCAGTATGAAATATGTGTGTATTGATATAATCCATTCATTTAAGAGACAAACATCAGTTGAAGAACCACTTGAGTGTGAACTACAAAATGCTAATATTAATTTTGTTAAGACTAATTCGGAGACACTTGAGACAGACAATTCTCAAAAATATTTAATCTATAGAAGTACCTATTCTATGCCAAATTATGATCATTATGTCATGAACGTTGAAACACCTAATGATGACAGTGATTATGATTTACCCCTTCTGCATCCTGAACTAATTGATTGGGATAATTTAGACAACCCCGAACTAAATGTCTTTTCCAATGATCATGACTTAGTCGTATACCTTAACACTGTTGAACCCATCCCACCTAAGATATCTTCCATTGCAGAATCAAGTGATGTTTCTCATAGTCAGGAGAATGCCAAACTTTCCAGTGACAAAAGAGAAATAAAACAAGGAAAGAGACCTATTATTCAAAACCATTTCATGGCAACATTAGATCAAGTAAAAGAGAAAACAAAGGATGTATCTGATGGTGAAAACCTCCTTGAGGCGCCAGAAGATGGAAAGTTTGACATTATTCTTGCATATTTTCAAGAGAGATCTGCTATCCTGATAGAACCAACAAAAGCAGTAAACATTGATACATCAAAAGATCCTAAAATACTTCATTTTGCTGCCTCATTATCAGAAAAAGAGAGGAAAGAATACATGGAATTCTTTAAGCAGATATAAATAAATTTTGCTTGGTCTTATGCCGATATTCCAGGACTTAATCATGATCTTATCATGCATCATCTTAATGTGGATTTAAAAGCAAAACCTGTTAAGCAGAAGCTAAGAAAGATGCATCCACACATTGCTCTTCTTGTAAAAACCGAGTTGAAGAAACTATTAGAAGTGTGCTTCATAAGACCAGTTGCTTATCTAGAATGGGTTTCAAGTATTGTACCAATATCAAAGCCAGATAAGAGCATAAGAGTTTGTATAGATTTCAGAGATTTGAATAAAGTATGTCCAAAAGATGATTTCTCGCTACCAAACATTGATATCATAGTGGACTTATCAGCAGGACATGAGATGTTTTCATTAATGGATGGCTTCTTAGGATATAATCAAATAAGAATTGCACCTGAAGACCGAGAAAAGACAACTTTCACCTGTGCATGGGGAACATATTGCTGGAATGTTATGCCATTTGGGCTTAAGAATGCAGGAGAAACTTATCAAAGGACTATGATGACAATTTTCCATGATATGATGCATACATTTATGGAAGATTTTGTTGATGACATACTTGCAAAATCTCACACAAGAAAATAACATTTGAACATTTTAAACAAGATTTTTGACAGGCTAGAAAGATATGAATTGAGATTAAATCCAAAGAAATGTGCATTTGGGGTAACCTCTGGAAATCTCCTTGGGTACATTATATCAGCTCGTGGCATTGAAGTAGATCCTGAAAAAGTCAAAGCTATCATGGAGATGGAGTCACCTAAGAACATACATCAATTGTGATCTTTACAAGGAAGATTGCAATCAATTAGGAGATTTGTTTCTCAGTTGGCCGATAGATGTCTTCCATTTACCCATCTTCTACATAAAAATGGGATCTAAAATGTGAAGAAGCTTTCTTGCAAATAAAAGAATATCTTATGAGTCCTCCAATACTGATATCACTAACCAAAGGGAAACCATTTTTACTCTATGTGTCCGCAACATGTGTATCATTAGGTGCTCTCCTAGCTCAACATGATGATGAAGGAAAAGAAAGAGCAGTTTATTATATCAGTAGAATTCTTGTTGGCTATGAATTAAATTATTCCTCAATAGAAAAGATATGTCTAGTAGTTGTGTTTGCAACTGAGAAGCTACAACATTATATGTTGATTCATTCTATGAAACTAATAGCAAAGATAGATCCTCTCAAATATTTGTTGAGCAAGTCAACATTGACAGGGAGACTAGCTAAATGGGTTATGATACTAAGTGAATTTGACATAGAATATGCTGACTGGAAAGCTATCAAGGGACAAGTCATTGCTGATCAATTGGCTAATGCACCTTTACAAAATGACATGCCTTTGCAGATCAAATTTCCTGATGCAGATATCTTGACAGTAAGTACAAACTTTTGGGAATTGTACTTTGATGGTTCTTATACCCAATATGGATTAGGCGCAGGAATATTTTTCATCACACCTCAAGGACACACAATTCTGAAATCATATAGATTGCGGTTTCCATGCACCAATAATACTGCAGAGTATGAAGCATTGGCTATAGGGCTTAAAATGGCCACTGAATGGAATGTCAAAGAGCTACATGTCTATGGTGATTCGCAACTTATCATTAATCAAATAAATGATCAATATCAAACAAAGGATGATAAGCTTATGCCATACAAACAGCTAGTGGAGGAGTTTAAAGGACACTTTAAAGAAATCACATTTACCCAGATTCTCAGAAATGAGAATAAAGCAACAGATGCAATGGCTAAAATAGCATCTCTCTTGTGAAATAAGGAGAATCAATAGCATTAAAAATTTCTCATGGAAGATATCTTAACCCCTACCATCCAATCCCAACATACCTATCTAATTTTCCATATATCAGGAACCAGTCAATCCTTATACAGTCAAACCTACCAATATTTGAAAGATCATATCCTTCCTCTTGAATTATCTCGTAATCAGAGAAGAAACTTTATCCGTCAGTCCTCTCGCTATACTATTATTGCTGATATACTATATAGGCATGGTCTAGATGGTACATTGTTGAGATGTCTTGAAAAAGATGAATCTGAGAGAGTTTTTAATGACATTCATGCAGGTATTTGTGGTACACACTCAAGTGGTTTAACATTGGCTAAGAAACTTCTTCGTATGGGTTACTTTTGGCCTACTACGGAAAGAGATTCATTCACCTATGCTAGAAAATGTAAACAATGTCAGATCCATGGAAATCTAATTCATGCACCAACACAAGAGTTATATCCTATGACAGGATCATGGCCATTTTCATAGTGGGGCCTTGATTTGGTAGGAAAGATCAATCCCTCATCTTCTAATGGACATAAGTTCATTTTGATTGCTACTGAATATTAAACTAAGTGGATTGAAGCATTTCCTTTAACAACAGTGATAGGAAAACAAATATCATCATTCATTTTGAATTACATAATCTATCGCTATGGAGTTCCTATGACCATTATCACTGATAATGGAAGACCATTCAAAAATCAAGATGTGAAAGAGCTATGTGAACAGTTTCATATCCAACATAGGTTCTCTACTCCATATTATCCACAAGGTAGTGGTCAAGATGAGGCATCAAACAAAACTATCTTGAAAATCTTGAAGAAAACAGTCAATGAAGCTGGAAAAGACTGGCACATTCAGTTAAATCCTGCTCTTTGGGCATACTGAACTAGCACCCGCACTCCAATAGGGGAAACTCCATATTGTTTGGTCTATGGATTAGAAGCTATATTACCTATAGAAGTAGATATACCTTCTCTACGAGTATCCTTGCACGATCTTATACCAGAAGAAGAACAATGAGTCTCTTGACTCCAGGAACTAGAACTGATTCAAGAACGTTGCCAAAATGCAACAAAACATTTGAAAGTATACCAACAAAGAATGGAAAGAAGCTATAACCATAGAGTCAAACCATGTATTTTCCAGATTGGAGATATAGTTCTAAGGGATAATCCATGAAATCAACAAGACCGGGAAAAGAAGGGAAAATTTGAACCAAATTAGCTAGGACCTTTTGTCATAGTAGCAACATATGGATCAGGAGAATACAAGTTATCTACCCCTGAAGGTGATTGGTTTGATGAACCTATCAATTCTATCCATCTCAAGAAATTGTATGCTTGAGATATACAGTCCTGAAAAAATCAATAAAAAGCATATACAGTTCTAAAAAAATAAAAAGCATATACAGTCCTAAAAAAATCAATAAAAAGCATATAAAATCCAAAAAAATGCAATAAATTTAGATGGTGAAAACCTAGTAAACAAGCGCTATATAAGTAGTAGGTTCCTCCATCTATGAGATCACTTTGCACACCTATCCACTCCATCCTATCGCATCTATCGCTTCCATCATATCCTAGCCTATCCACTCCATCCTATCGCATCTATCGCTTCCATCATATCCTAGCTTATCCATTCCATCTTTCGCATCCATTTCTCTAAACCATTTAGCAAGAAATATGTAGCTTACCAACACTTATCAATCTTTGACATACTTGTCGTAGTCACTGTCTTAGATATTATCAAAATCAATCATATCTGCATTTATATCCTGCTATGGTTTGGATCTTGATAAATTCATACATCCATAATAATTTTTTGTTTCTGTTGGGGGCATAATCCTAATTCCTTTTGCTAAGGTGATCTTTTGAATCTTTGAAAATCCAAAACATTCGAAAAACTTAGAAAAACCAAAAACACCTAGGATTTTGAAACAGATAACGAGCAACAAAGCAATAAAAATCAAGGCATTTCATCAACAACTGAATCATGAAACTCAAAAAACAAAAGAATCAATCAGAAACTAATAAAGGATTATCAAAGATCATTCATTAAGATGATTATATCAATTAATGACCATAAGAACATGTGAATGACATGCAATATTCAGTGTTTATATCTTGATTTTATTGCTAATCATGTACTCTATGCGACTCAAGGATGTCCATGACTAGAGAAGATATGATGGGGCATGATTATTTTCTTTGATTGCTATCTATGGTTTATCTCTTACTACAGTATGTACTTGTCTCAGGATATGATCGGCAAAAGATCAAGGACAACGTTCCAAGTCATGCATGGAAGGGGATAATCCTTGTCTGTTCTGCAAGCAATACTCAGGTCAACTTGAATCATTATATCAAGTTGCTTGTATTAACTTGCTATATCAAAATCCATGTAAGGAATACTTAGGTCATCTTGAATCATTATGTCAAGTTGCTTGTATTTTCTTACAATATTTTAAAGCTCAATGATGAAATAAAGCAATGTTACAAGATAGCATAGGAAGAATGGCAGTACAATTTTTAGTTAGCTCATTATTCATCTGCATTATAAGCATTTCATTTCATTAACAGAACAACGGTCATAAATAAAGATTGAGTATACTTGGACAAGAAATTTTTTTTTTGCATTTAATCATTATAGGTGCATTCATTTTAGAATCATTATCCATTTCATTTAGTTGTATATAAATCATTTGCATTAATTTGCATTCAAATAAGTGCATTTTATTCATCATATAGTGTATCATCATTATAGATTGCATTATCATTCCATTAACAATCATTTATTTGCATCTTTGCACTTAGATTCATAATCATTATAAACATTACATATAAAAATACAAAAACATTTCATGTAGATCATTTGCATTTACATCATCATAAGCATTAAAGAAATCATTCATTTGCATTTCCATATTGATCATTGCATTTGCATAATTTACATATCATTTAAGTTAGTAATCATTTTCATTTGCATCCAAGATCATCAAAATCGAAAATCAAAACAAAAACATTTATCATTGCATCATATAGATCATAATCATAAGGCAAGACAATCATCATCATATCATCATCCATCTAATCACTACATCGATATAATCAAAGCATATAAGCATATAGATCATCATCAAATAAAAACATACATGCATATAAATCATCATCATCATATAGAGTCCATGTCTGCATATAGATCATCATAAAAAAATAAAAGTCCAAGTATACAATGATATCAGATCAAAAGTACAAGTGCATCATCAATACAAATCAAGTCAAGAATCATGACTTCCTCTCGATCTTGTGGATCTAACACCTGCATCACCTACACCATCATCATCATCTAATGGAATCATTCTTCAATTTAATATCTTCATCATTTATTCAATTATCATCTATCAAGTCTTATACAAGATGTATCTTTCCTGAAACCAGATGTTTTGATCAGTTATCATGTCTTATACATGATGTATCTTTCCTGAAATGAGACGTTTTGATCATGTATCATGTCTTACAGAAGATGTATCTTTCCTGAAACCAGACATTTTGATCATCTTTTGTCTTATACGGGATGTGTCCTTCCTGAAACTAGACATGATCTCAATCCAATCAATCTTATCAATCTAGTTCATCTGATTAATCTGCAATCTATTCACTCATCTATCTTTCATATAACATTCTTCTTCTATCGAGAGATCATCCATGCCTTTAATGCACAAACGATCTCTCAAGGGGGCATGGTCATCAAATAAATATCCAAAAATCAGTATCTAGGGCACACAATTAGGATTTTCAATCTCCATCAGGTGCACTATCGAGACTTGATTTAATCTTTGAAACAATGTTATCTTGACATTATTTCAAACAGGGGCAAAATGTATACACATAAAAATTGGCTATGAGCAATTAAATAAATATTTTATATTTATTTAATAATTATTCTTCTATTAAATAGTTAATTTGAAAAGATTAATGTATTTAATTCATTTTCATGTCTTTCTATCAATTAATATTTTATTAATTAATTCATTTATCCTATTCTTCTAATTAATTAAATATCTAATATTTAATTATTCTTTTAACCAAGTTAATTAAATATCTAATATTTAATTATCTCCTCCAATCAATTAAATATCCAATATTTAATGGTTATTCTCCTATCCTATAGTCTCAAATATTAAATAATTCTCAAAATTATTTAATCCCTTTTTCCAACTCACCTTCCATCTCCACTTCATCTTCCCTTTGCCAACTCATCAAACATGTGGCTAAGGAAATTAATATTTCTTAAATATTAATTCATCATTTATCTTCAACTTCCAAAATTAATGAAAATTGTGTACGTACACATATTTCATAACCATCTTCTATATTCTCTCCAATACTCCCTACATCTTAGGAAGGACTTGAGTCCACTTTTCCTATCATGCCTAAATCTTCTCTAACCATCCCTAGATTCTCTCAGTCAGCAACCTAGTCAAGGTGAGATAAGTGGCACTTGTCTTCTCCTTCCCCCTTTCTCTCAACCTTCACCTTTACTCACATCCATTCAGATCTGCAGATCTAATCAGGATCGTTGATATGAGCCACATCATCTAATCCTCTCAAGGTCTATAAAATCAAGAGCTTCAGTTGAGAGAGAGTTAGTCTTCAAATCAATCATATGCATCCATGAGTTTTTGAAGCAAATAGCAAATAGCAATTATCATATAGCATCATAGCGTAATCATTCTAGCATAATCGTGTAGTATTGCATATCATAGTATCCGTTAACTACCAGTTATCTATCCATTCTTCATATGCCATCTTGGAAGCCATCAGTGCATTGTCTAAGAGCACACCATCTGCAACCAGGAACAGTGGAGTTAGGACACAATGAGACATAAGCCATGAAGGTAATATTAGTATTTTATTTTATATGTACTTCATGTAGTTTCATTGGTTGAATTTGGTTTTCCTGTATGCATTTCCATTTGTATTTTGTGAAACTAACTTATTGCAGGTAACATTTTGAGAATGAAATTCAAGTCGACACACAATCAAATCCTCCCGTGAGAAGTATCAGTAAAGGCCAAAAAAATTTGATAATATCGCTACCTTGAAAGGACAAATCCCTTTACATCTTGCAAAACAAATACCATCTGAAACCAATTTTCAAAAAATTGAAAGAGTGATTACACAAGATCCATATTTCATGAACAAAGGAAATTGAAATAAGTGATCCATTATGAAAAATAAATAAGACAACCATTAAGAAAAATAACCATTCCCTTGTTAATGGCACATAGTATCATTTATAATGATAAAAAGGTGGCAAAGGCACAATGTGTTTAATTACAAGTAACACTAAGGGTCTAATACATATCATAATTCATCCAAGAAAATAAAAGGGAGGGAAGCATGTAACTCTTCTTTAAAGATTTTACATCCATAGAAGACTAGGATTCATCCAAAAATTAAGAATTCTTCTCTTTCACTCCTTGAAAGTTTTTACAATCTTCCCTGAAGAGCATTGTCGCTCGACGTGAGAACTTTGTCGAAGAAAGGTCATGATGGCATTGCTATCTGCTTCTATGCTAGTGAATTTTGGGCCATAGATCTATCCTTCACCTTTGGTATGGGGAACATCTGTGCTTTAGTCACGATTGAGAGGCTAACTTCTTCCATTGTTTTTGTAATCTTCTCAACTTTAAAGCACCTTTTCAATTTTTCTGGTTCATGCATGCACATCTTTTTCTTAGTTGTGTACATCATTCATCCTCTATGACCATCATAATCCTAATGGTTAGGAATCATTACTCACTGAGGTGGAGATATGGATTGCACATGTGGAGGATTCATGGGCTCTTTGTGGCCTTCTTGATCTCTTTAATGAAGCTTCCCGCATATGTGACATGTGGTAGATAGGCAAGGATTCCCATGGGAGGACCCACAACATAATTTAAATTCTTCGTAGCTACGACACATGGTATGTAACCAAATATTGGGCCGAAATGAGTTCAAACTCTGAATGAATATAATTTTTTGTTGAGTGTTTACGTGACCCACCTTTCTTGAAAAGATAAAGGATGCCACCTACTTGCGAATGAGAAAGGGGGTCAGAAGAATAGCTGCTATAGAGAAATCTATAGTTCCTCATTAGACAGCTCTATAATTTATGGGGATGTAGGACCAACAAGGTTTTTTCTTAAGAAAAGATTAAAATCACTAATCTCAACCACATAATTTGGATATTGGATGGTCTCATTCATATAAACCTCTTAAATAGACTTTTTTTTATGATTTAGTGTATTTTGTGCACACAATTGTGGTTCTTTGTAAGGAAGTTAAGTAGCGGAACAACTTCCTCCACTAATCTTGAGATGAGGGTAATGCAAAATGTTTACAGATCTTTACAATAGTTACAAAAACTTAACATAATTAAACATATATATAAGGCATACCATAACACAATGATTTACATGGGTAAAACCCTTTGAAGAGAAAAATTCCACACTCCAAAAGTCACCCAGTAGATCATTCAAAAATCATCAGATTACAATATGCTTGTAGAGAAAGCTTCTTATAGGTCTATCACCAACGGAGATCCAAAGGCAACTTGACAGTTGTCAGATTTTTTGAGCACATCACAATACACAACCATGATACAATGTGCTCATAAAATATGGTTACCTTCTAGGGAAAAAAAAGTGCACAAAGTATCCACTATTAGATATATGACCTAATGATAAATGGTCAATATTCACAATGATAAATTATAAGTGAAAATTTATTTTGTGGTGCTGCCTCCAAAAAATCTTGTTGGGGCATGCTACCCCCTATACCCTTAGTTGATCATAGGACTGAGGCCAGTAAGGGGTGACCCTCTTCAACCTCCTATACATGAGAGTGCTACCCCAAACCCCCATCGCTCATGTATCAACAATAATTTTTATTATTGCAAGGTTGAGACACCATTTTCCTAACATGGTCTAGGTTGTGCAGAGAAAATAGTAGCTTGGTTAGGGTCGATTATTGTCTATTGAGGTAAAGGTTGTTGTTGTGGGTAACCACATTTGAATTCTATCACCATTGGTTTCCTTGCCCATTTTGTGGTGATGGATTTTGAGAAGATTGCCATTATTGGTTATAATTGGGAAATTGATATGGTTGTTGTTGTGTCCAAATCTCCTATTGTGGCATCTTATTGGAGGGTGAAGTTTTTGGCCATGGTTGGTTAGTCATAGAATTTTAAGGTTGGCAATTCCAATTTGAATCATTTGCATTGACCCTATAAAATGAAGCATTATAGGACATGGATTCTTGAGGCATACCTTGTCTTTAATGCTAGGGTTTGCATTAGGCAATGTAAAGAACTTATCATTCCTCATCTATGAAGATGCAAAACTATGGTCTTCTTTGGTTTTCTTTAGAAATGATAACAACCTTCTTGCATTTGTAATTGACCTTTTTTTGTTGTTGATAGTGTGGGAAATACTAAATTAGGGCTGCCTATGCTTCCTCATGTTTCTTCTTAATATGCAAAGTGTACAACCATGTCACAAAATAGCTAATAATATATTCCTTAATGTTTGATAGAAGATTTTTAAGCTTGACACTAGAGACACGGGTAGATGTCTTATTGGTAGGTAGGAGTATGAAACTCTTTTATTTATTTATAGTTGATTAGGAGTAGTAACTAAAAATCAAACATATTTTTTTAAGGATAATTAGGAGGTGTCCCCTCTTGCAATTAGGTTTTTTTTTATTACTTAAAAGAGGGGTAAAAATTTATTAAAACAAGAAAAAATGCAAAGAAAGGGCTTTACACATCCCTATCAAGCTCCACTAAGTGGTCCAACTTTTGAGACAAATCTAGAGGTAATTGACCTCTACCTGCAATGTTCCAATTTCGTATATGATCATAGGCCCATTTGGCCAAACAATCCACTACTCCATTCTATTCTCAAGGAATATGAGTGAAAGTAATGGAATCCAAAGAAGCACACAAATTAAGAATTTGTTTAACTACCAAAGCTAAATTTCAACTAACATCTTTGAAAGTCTGCCTATTCAAAAAATTCACCACAACCTGGGAATCAAACTCACAAATAATCCTTCTCCACCCTAGCCGATGTCATGCTCTTCATCATATAAAATGGCAAGAGCATCCATCAAATTGTTAGTATGAAGACCCTTATAAACATAAAATATAAACTAAACAGTGCCAGAACTATCCTGACCAACTCCACCAAGACCATCATGACCAGGGTTCCCTCAAGAAGAACCATCCGTGTTGAGTTTGAAAACTCCCTAACGAGGGGGAGACCAATGCCCCTCCCTATTTATCTTTCAAATGATGTTGACATATATTCCTCATGACCTAGCCTTGTTGAGGGGAAAGATGAAGATGATTGCAACAATCAACGTCTTGAGGATCCATTGTTTCTGTCAAATCACATTTTGCTGAAATAGTTTCTCTCAAAGAATGAATAATTTTCCACCACAAGAGAGGAGCCACCAATATCACATCTTGAAAAATCTGACAGTTCCTCTCCAACCAAATATTCCAAATAATAAAGGAGGGGCCAATAGCCCAAGCAACTTGAAGAAATGAGGTTGTAACAGGGGCCTTGCCCCAACGATCAAAGAACTCGGCCAAAGAAAAGACATGCCAATAGGCCTTGTTCCACACACCCCACCAAAAATGCCAAATCTCCCTAGAGAAATAATATTGAAAAAAGAAATGAGAAACACTCTCCTCACTATTACGACACAACACACACATGGAGGGGCCCTGAAAACCATGCTTACACAAACTATCCCATGTAAGACATGGATTTTAAACCACCAACCACATGAAGAAATTACACGGGCAATGGAAAATTGTGCCAAACATGTTTCCACCAAGGGACCTCAGTGTCAACAAACATCTGCCTACTAAGTTGCCCATATCTAGTAGAAATAGAGTACTTCCTAGACAAATAATTTCCATCCCAAGCCAAAACATCATGTCCCACCAAAGCATTGCAAGCACGAGTAGCAAGAATCTGAGTCAACTCTTGCCTATCCACTTTTGACCCTCTTGGAGGCCATTTAGAAGAGTGCTTCCATTTAAAACTAGCAACCTTATAATGCTCAATTGTGTCCCATCCTGCAGTAGTAAAAATATCACAAAGGGACTAGAGGTGAGGATATGAAGAAAGAATAGAAGGGTGCCTACCCCAAGAATCAAAGCAAAAAAGAACCCGTGACCCCAAATGACAGATCCAAAAAAGCTGGTTCTTAACCAATTGAGCCCCCAATTTTAGAGTATACCAGACCATAGAAAAACTCCCCTCCAAAGGAAAGCGAGGAACATCAAAAGAAATAACACTTGGAAGAAACATATGGGTGAGAATACAGGCCCACAACTAATGTTGACTAATACACCAATGCCAATATAGCTTAGCTGCAAGAAATTGCCCATTCAAAATAGCAAAGCGTAATCCAAGACCACCCTCTTTGTTTGGTCTGCACACAGTTTCCCACTTAACAAGGCTCCACTTAGCAGACAACAACTTACCACTCCAAAGAAATTGTCATGAGAGAGCACCAAATTCCTTAAGGAAATATAAAGGGGCAACCTGAACAAAACACTTGTAAATAGGAAGAGCCTGAATAGTAGACTAAAGAAGATTCACTCTAGTAGTAGAAGATAACCAACAATGAGTCCAATGAGTCACCTTCTTATGCAACTTATCAAGAAAAATCTACTAGGATGACCTGGCCTATCTACCAACAACAAGAGGAATACCCAGATAAACAAATGGAAGAGACCCAATCTGAAAAATCAAAATAGTTGCAATACACCTTTGAATAGCTAAAGGAGTATTAAAACAGAAAATAGAAGACTTATTCTCATTGACCTTCTGACCCAAATCAACAAGGTAGGTATCCAAAGCTTGCCTAAATGATTCAGCTTCCCGAATACGATCCATCCCCATAAGAGTCGTGTCATCCACAAACTCAAGATGAGAAATCTTTGGCAAACCATTGCCCAAGTGCCAACTATGAAGTAAGCCCCAAGAAACCTGAAACTTAAGAAATCAACCCAACCCCTCAGCCATAATAATAAACAAATAAGGATATAGAGGGTCCCCTTGTTGGAGTCCCCTAGTGGCACCAAAAGGCTCTAAAGGTTCTCCATTCATAATAACCAAAAAAGATGAAGAAGTAACATAACTCATAGTCCAACTCACCCAATCTGGACAAAAACCAAAAGCTAAAAGAACCTTCTCAACAAAGCACCACTTAACTCTATCATAATATTTGGCCATGTCCAACTTAATGAACATAGTTTTTTCCTTATAAATCACCATAGAATGAATGACTTCAGAGGCCACCACCACCCCATCTAGAATTTGTCTACCAGCTACAAAACCCCCTTGCTCCTTAGAAATGACAACATGAAGACAAGTTTTGAGCCTCTCTACAATCAATTTAGTAATAATATTGTACACCACATTACAAAGAGCAATAGATCAAAATAATTCAAGCTTATCAACACCTTCCTTTTTAGGAATGACAACCAAAAAACTAGTATTCAAGTCTCACAACATTTGTTTACTGTGAAGAGATTCCCAAACAACCTCCAACAAATCTAGATTAATAATATCCCAAAATACCTAGAAAAAATAAATTGGAAAACCATCAAGTCCTGGACCTTTACGCATGTTCATCCCGAACACAACCTCTTCCAATTTAGGCAAAGAGATTGGGTGAAGGATGTAAGGAAGTTAAGTAGTAGAACAACTTGCTACACTGACCTTGAGAGGAGGACAATGCAAAAACTTTTATAGATATTTATAGTAGTTATAGAAAAAATAAAAATATCATGCATACCACAACACAACAACACAATGATTTACGTGGGGAAAACCCTTTCGAGAGAAAAAACCCCACACTCCAAAAGTAGCTCAATATATTATTCAGAAATCAATAACAAATTACAATATACTTGCAGAGAAATCTCTTCGTAGGAGTACCACTAATCAGAGACTCCAAGATAACTCAATCTCCATAAGAATCTTACACATAACCTCTATCTCACACACCTTATATAGAGGAGATACAATACAAGAAACCATTAAACGGTATTACAAAACCATGGGCTAAAACCACCCAATAAAGTAGAGCCAACCTTACCTCCCTTCTAGATGCCCTATGATGTGCTAAAACACACATCAACACATGTCCCTCCCTTTTACATCTCATTTATGTGTCTGATACATTTTATATTTCCTATTTTAGGAGTACAAACTTCTAGAGGCCATAACTTGAGAATCGTGTGTCCTATTGATGAATAATTTGAAGTGCCGAAAAGCTAGCAAAGTGCTCTATCGCCTCATAAGTTGCTACACCACTTATACCCACTTTTTAGGGCATTTCTAGGCCTTTAAAGTCCTCAAAATTAAATTTAAACCTTTCATTGCACCCCTCCAAAATAGAAACTTTAATATCTTCAAAACTAGTTGTGATCTTGCGATGTAACTTTACCAAAATGCTTATCTAGCCAACCAAAAGCTTCAGGGAGAATTTTGCACCATTTAGTACCCAAATGAAAAATTACTATAAATATTAACCTCATGTAAATGCAAGGTTGAGACACCATTTTCCTAACAAATGAGAGAATTATTCATCACATTGGTGATCAATGAGGGAATGCATGCATGGATCATATTCTCACCATCCTCAGCTAGAGGTGAATCTTCAACAAAAAGAATAGAGTAAAACTGATGACCTTGTCAAGATAAAGTTGATAAAGAAGAAATTGAAAGATCGACAAAATTAACCAGAGAATAAATGTAACTCTTATTACGATGAGCCTACACAAAATGATGGAAGAAAGTAGTATTCCTGTCACCTTCCTGAAGCCAGTCAATTTGAGCCTTTTTTTTTTCCAAAAAATATCCTCACGAAGCTCCCACTCCTCAGAATTTCTCACATCCTGGGATTAAGCTTTTCCAAGAGCCTCCAAAAACCCAAAATCTCAAATTTGGTGAGTAATCACATCAAGGTGTGCCTAAGATTCCATTTTCTTGGCCTGAAGGTTGCCAAAACACAACTTGTTCCATCACTTAAGTTGATACTTAACATATTGAAGCTTCTTAACAAATGAGTACATAGTTATACCATAAGCATGGTCTCCATCTCTCCACCATTGGGCTACAAGATCATGCAAGGAAGACTCTGGAAGCCACATAAGCTGGAATTTAAAAGGAGGATTCTTTGGAATTGTAAAAGAAGAAGCTGAAAATTTAATTGGCCAATGATCAGAGCCCCTCCACTCAAGAATTTTAGAGCAAGTAACCAAGTTACCCCCCACCCAAAAACTGGAGACAATAAATCTATCCAACCTTTCGAACATCACATCCTACCCACTCCATTTATTATTCCAAGTGAAAATCCCATTAGAAGGCTTAACATCAACAAAAGAAAGAGAATCCACATTTACCCAAAAAAGATCAGAAGTAGGACCAAGCCTGGGCAACCCCCCTCTTTTCTCCTCCAAACTCAACACAAGATTGAAATCACCAGCTAAGACCCATGGAAGATATGGAGCACATGATGAAACATAACTTAAAGGAGCCCAAAGTTGAAATTTACTATGAATATCAATTGGAGCATAAACATTAGTGACCAAAATAGTCTCACCGGTTTCCAAAGCATTGGCATCCATGGAGATAGAAGAATGACTAGAGATCCACCAAAGAGGAAAAATCTTACATGGATCCCAAAAAAGAGCCAAACCTCCAAAGTTTCCCTGAGAACCAATACACTGACATTGACCAAAAAACCAAATATGACAAGCATACTAAATCATGAAATCAACAGAAATATTAGTCTCTTGAATACCAAAGATATCTGGAGAATGAAGACCAACCAAATCATGAATAGCCTTTTGATGGGAGGTGCTATTCAACCCCCTTAATTCCAAGACAAAATAATCATGGAGGTTGGGAGAAATAAACATCAATGGGCTTAACAACCCCAAATTCCACCAATAAATCTCCGGTAACTTTAATCTTTTCTAGATCCTTCTTGCAACCAGTTTTAGAAGAAGTATCAAAGGGACCTTTCTTAAGGGAGCGTTGTTGCACACCCCTGAGAAGAAACCCTTCCTTTAGCCAAATCCACCAAAACAATATCATCCTGCAAACCTATAGAGTCACCAAAGTTTCCAACATCCCCCTACACATGCACCATACATGTATCTTTAACAACAGTCACCTACTCTGGCACTATATCAATCTCCATAGCAATGGCCCTAGAAGAAACCTCTACATGAATCCCCTCTTCCAAAGCTAGATTATCCAAGACCTCAAAATGGTTGAAAACCTCTTCACTCTACCTATCCTTATAAGACCACTTCTGACCTCTCCCTTTAGCCCTTGGCTTAACAGGTATAAAACCATCCTTATCAGGAACACCATCTATCATAGGAACATTACCTTTATCCCCCTTATCCGCCATCAAAACCAAGGAAAGTGGTGCATGAGCACCTAGCTTCATTCTCAGCTTCATTTTCATCTCAGGTTTGATTTTTGTTGTTTTAATTTGGAAAGTTGTTTAGGATTTTTTTGAAGTTGTTCTAGGTTGTTTTGATGAGTTTTGAACTCATTATGGGGTTTTGGTTTCTTGTTTTCATCTTTTTGCTCAAAGTTGCCAGTTTGGTGTTGCTTGGCAAAATGATGGAAAAATGAGTTTTTTTTGTGGTTTTTGTTTTGAAAAGGTTTTAGACATGTTTCTTGTTTGGGTTTCAGGTTTGAGAAGTATTTTTAGGTGATGGTGAGTTTTGGAGGTTAATCTGGCACCAAAAGTTGTCATTTAGGCATCAAAATGTCAAAATTAAGTGCCCTTGGACATGTACCTATCCATACAGAAGGTTAACCAACTTGGAGAGGTATTTAATCTCCTGTTTTAACTATTATAAGGGTTGATCATTCAAAGTGAAGAAGCAATTTGCAAATTTACACTAGTTTTTTTTGGTTTTCTCTAGTTTCTGGCTCCATGTGAACAACAGTCAGTACACTAGCTGTACTTGGCCATACTGTTCTTGTATTTTATGATTCTAATATGTTTCCTTAAACTTTTCCCTTTGGTGGCATTTGATTTTATCAAGTTTTGAGTTTGTGGCAAAATTAGTTTGATTTGAAAGTTTCACTGCCTTGTCTAGGAATTGGCAAGGATGCTTGACCAACTTGGTTTCTTGGAGTCCTAAAATGCTCATTGCTTCCCAAGAACTAGTTGGTCAACTTGTAGACTATGTAAATACATGTTTTTTTTTCAAGAATGCAGGTGTAAGGAGTTTTTGTGGCCATTAAGCCCTAGGCAAGTGTGCCATTTTGCTAGGGTCTTGAAGGAATCTAATGCTTTGGTCCACTATAGAAAGTGCATTTAAGCATTGAATAGACTTCCCTTGATGAATAAGTTTGTATGCCAAGGCAAAGAGGCTTTCTAAGCCATGAGGAGATTGTTTGCAAGTTTACTTTGTGAAAATAATGTAAAAAATAGTGAGTCATTGTTTTAGAGACAATTTTCTTGCATTAGCCTACTCTCCATCATGCATTGGAGCTTGTAAGGTTGTTATACCTCCTTCTAATTTCTTGTGAACAAGAACAAGGAGTGTTTTTGATGTTAACCAAGGGTTTGAAGTTTCCAAGATCAATCAATGATCTTTGTGGCAAGATTTGAAATGCAAATTTGCTGTCACAGTCAATTAGGACTAAGTTTTACTTTTTCCTTGAAGTTATACATGTATTCTTCTCCTTCCAAATGATAGGTATGAAGAAAATAATTAAACAAAGATTGAGCCTTGTTAAGGAGCACTAAACATACTGTTTGTGAGGAGTTCTAATAATGAAAGTGCAGGTCACAGTGAACTACAAAAAAATAGTGAAAGACAAAGGGCAGCAACAGTTAGCTTGACAGTGAATTAATTCCATTTTGTAATTGCCTAATGATTGTATGCAAGGATAACATGACTCTCCTTTTATTTTATATGGTATACATGTTCACATGTTGAATGTAACTGGTTTTGTTTGCAAATGATGTGTTTGAAAGAGGCAATATTGGAAAAGTTGTAAATGTTGCATTTTCCTTATAAGCAACTTTTTGTAAAACTTGTTTTTCAAAATTTGAAGTGGAAATATTCTTATTTGTTGCCTAAATAGTCACTAGTAGGATGGCACTAAGGTCTCTTGTCAATATTGGAGGTTTATAGGTTGAATCTTGGTTTTTCACCATCAAAACCCTTCAAAACCCTCCTTTTTCACCCATTTTTGGGACAGTCATGGAGAAGGCTTGAGAGACCCTGAAACTTTATGAATCTTCAAGTTTTCCCAAAAGTGTATCCATAAATGTGAACCTTTTGTTCTGTAAGTCCATCGTTTGAATAGGGTGAGCACAAAACCCCTAATGGAGGGCTAATTCCTTGTAGCCTTTTTAGGCCTCAAAATTAAGTTTTTGTCAAATCGGGTACAAACATGAAGAATGTAAAGCATAAAGCTCAACAAAAATAGTTGAAACAAGTTGTCCATTTGTGAATTTAACCCTTTTGGTTGGGAAGACTCCAAAATTTAGGTTGCAGCACTTTTGAAGGCTTCTACACTCCAAAACGTAGAAGACCCACAAACACCCAAGGAAACAAAACTTGTCTCAAACTCATAATCCACTAAGAGGAGACTTTGTGTAGTTGGAGAGAAGATCAGGAGCAAAGGATTGAATTCCATTTGGGTGAGTAAGGAGTTGGATTACCAAACCAGAGAGATTATGGAGTTGGATTACCAAACCAAAGAGATTATGGAGTTGGAGCTTTTGAGTAGCCTAGGAGAGCTTGACATAGGGAGGTGGAGAAAGGTGAGTTGTTAGACTGCCTTTGAGCTATTTGCACTCTAACCTTGGTGTTTACACCTTGAAAATAGTAAGGAACTATTACCTAGCAAACATACTAATCACCTAACAACCACCTAGCACTATCCTCCCTATCAGAAAGAGGAGAAGAAGCCCCAATAGATTTGTTTACCCTAGGACATTGGTGTCGAAGGTGTCAATACTAATGGTAGACTAGACATTGAAAAGGGAGGGAGTCATAATCTAATTGCTGAACCCAAGAAGCAGAGCCAAGACAAATTTACAAAGAATTTGGCAATGGGTTATTTAGATCAATCTCAACACAAATACGAGAATAAGAAAAAACCTTTTTATCAAGGGTATGTTGAGAAATAGCAGTCGACTTCCCTAGAAAAGAATAAATCCATTGCAAAATATCCTCCCTCCAAAACTCCAAAGGAAGCCATGGCAAACAGACCCAAACAGGAACCCTTGAGGGCAATTCTTTAGCAGAATTAAATCCCACATGCTAGGGCTTGATGAATAAGCCAACATCATTGTAAAAGTATGGCCTTCCCTCAAAAACTCTATTGTGATTTGAGATGCAAGAAAAATCAACCATGAAATAACCATTCGCAACCAGTATAATTTGTATATCATCATCATGCTTTCCAGGACCGATGAATCCAAGATTCCAAAGATGATACAGAAATACAGATTCCAAGGAACTTGCAAATCAAAACATGTTGGCTCCAATACGATATATCCTCCGTCACTGATTCAAGAGAAAGAACTAGAACTAGATGATCTGCACTCCACGACAAACACCCATTCACCTTGTTGAGTTTGGAACTTTCACCCACAAAAGAAGAATTCAACATCCGAACATGCATGCCCGAAGAAAGACCATTGGACCGCTTTACCCCAGCAACCACCAAACTATTGGAAACCTCTGCCATGCCTCAACAATCCCCAACCGCCAACCCTAGCACCAACACCCCCACTACAACAACACAAATGACACCATAACTCTTGCAAACACAAACAACACCCTGCAAACAGATAAACACCCTCACAAGGCATGAAGAAACCCCCTCACTCAGATACAAAAGAATAGAAGATGAAGCTAGGGCACAAAAACCCTAGTCTGCATGAACGCCTCCCACATACCTCTCATCATTCAAAACTGATAATAATCAATTCCTCTTGCAATTAGGTTTAGAGAATCTTTGCAATATTTTTTTACTCATGTCAAGAATACTATCTTGAGAGATTCGAGGGAGCTTGTTTTGATGTGATTTATTCAAGCAAAACTAAAATCTCTCAACATAATCTTCAAGAGGCTCATCCTCCTTCTGTGACATCGTGAAGATGTCATCTCGCTCCATGTCTCCTCCTTGATAGTAGTCTTGATACTTTTATAAGAATTTTTCTTTCATTGTGTCCCAACCGATGATGACATTCTTACTCAGTCTCATAAACCACTATAAAGAATCTTCCTTCAAGGTTGATAGAAAATGCTTCATTCTATGGGCATCAGTTGTATAATCATAGCTTTGGCTCAAGACATCAAATTCAAATAAAAAGGTATCCTTCATGCTTAGTCCATATAAATTATGTAAATCATATGGAGGTAAGTTTTTAAGAGAATCAACACACTCCTAATTAGTAATTAGGAACTCAAAGGCTACTAGTTCAATAGGATTCTCTACTTCGTCAACCATTGTATAGATTGATTCTTCTATTTTTGTGGATGCACTTTATGGAGTCAAATTTAAAAAGAATGTTGAACACTTATTTTTATTAAATGTGTCTTGTTGATTATGAGTGGACGGAAGGAATCTTCTTAAGGCATCCCTGTATTGTCACATGCAATGCAAGTTGAGCTTAAGGGTTGTCCTACACTTTATTAGCGAATGATTCAGAGGTTTATCTCAAAAATATATAATGTTAATGTTGAAAGATTAAAATTTGATATTTAATAAAAACAAACAACATCTAAGAAAACATAAACCCAAAGATCCCAACCCTTAGCACCATCTCTGACAATGATGCCAAAAATGACTGACAACTAAGTATAATCTATTGATGTAGAAAAGTCATGCGTACGACTCAATAGACCAACAAATATCCCTTATCAAAAGTTAATTATATAAGAGGGGTTCATTTAATTATTGACCATGGATAGATCTTCTCAGATGATGCTAACACTATATGCGTAGCTAAGGTTTCTTTATGTTATTCTATCAACTATATATAGGAAATTAATTGAAAACAAAAAATTAAATCGAAAACATAAAGGTGCTAAAAGTGAATCTAACTTTACAATAGTTGTTGTAGGTAATCGATCAAATGACATAGCAATGGTTGTGAATGACTATTTCTTCCGAACTTTAACTATGTTGTAGCTTATTATACTCACCTTATCAATGATTAAAAATATTTAAGTCTACATTGAAGAAATTAAATGAATAATTAGTCTACCAATTTAACCAATAATCTAACTATCATTAACACAATGATATACATTGCAAATAGAGTTATAACACCTTAAGTGGTCCTTGTTTGAGTAATGCAACTTCAACTATCAATAGTTAGTCTTTAACTAAGAATTTCATCATCAACGTTCCATAATTTATTTCACATTCAAAAGAAATACACAAAATTGATAATATTATTTTCAATTGACAAAGAAATAATGACAAGATAGGTAATCCTCCAATCTGATAGGATTCAAGATTTATACACGAATCCTAATAATTGGACTGGTTTAGGATACTAAACAAATATCCTAATAGTTGTTAATTCTCCATGATAACGAGCAGATGACTTATTCTACCATAATTGATAATTAAAACCTAACTAAAAGGAGTCGAGAGTGTCACAGTCCTTGTTAAGGTTGTATAAAATTAAAGAATAGTTGAAATACAAGACATTCAAGAACAGGGCAACATCATTATGAACAATGTTATTTACTATTCCACAATCTCTCCTTGTTCTATGTTTGCATTTATTCTTCATTAACAATATTATTAGAAAGTAACAAAAACCACTTCACATCCTTGATTGTGCACCACAACTATTTCTTTGCGAGATGTGGGGGATAGGCTCACTATGGGTAGTGTAATCACCCTTCAACTATAGGTTAGCAATCAATATTTTTTATTACAAGTTACTTCCTCAAAAAGCATCTATTCACATTAACTATCATTGCTAATATAAAAAATACATCATTCTATAAATATCCACAAAGACATTCATTTATCACATGACATATATGTCATCCAATAAATAGATAGCTAATAAAGTTTCAAGCATTGTCTTAAGAGCATATGAAATGTCATGAAAAGTATGAGATGGAAAAAGGAAATCAAGATAAACAAGGTCAACCCCAAGGCTCATTATTTCCCCCAACTAACGTCTTGCTTGTCCTCTAGAAAATTAGGGCCTTAAGTTGTATTGTAGTCTCGTAAGCCTATAGTCTGATAGATCAGTCACCCTTACCTTTCTTAAAATAGAATCATTTTTTCTATAATATTTTCTCCCACCTATTCCTTTAAAAATATGCATCCACAATCTTTCTCCCCAACTAATTTAAAATTGGATAAAGGATAAGAGGTAGATGGAATGTGAGGGGAAGCCAAGTAATCTATGTGTCCATAATTCCATTGATATATCTATCTATCTTGGAGGTTGATGCAATATAGTTATAATGGAGTGATTCTCCTTCTTTTTCAAGTCTGGTGTGAGCTCATTCCACCAACCTTAACAAAATCCCAATGTCTACCTACTTGGTCATGTAACCACATTTTAGAATATCTCATGGTCTTCCTATCTATAGTCTAGGATTTTATTTGGCACCCCTAGGTTGTTGATTAACCCAATCCATTCCTGAACAAAACTATTTAAATTTGTGTCCTCTTTTCTTATTTGGAGATTAATTGACTTCTCCCTATCTTGATACATTTGTAGCAGTAAACCAAGCTATAGAAATCAAGAAGCAGTAAACTACAACATTCTACATTCAATTTTAATTTTATGTTTGTCATCTATTTTTATCATGTTATTGAATTAACATATGAAAGGATTTCATAAAGAGCATTATATCACCATCTTTATATGAAACTCCATGAATGGGTTTCATACCTAAAGTATAATCATTTCATTTTAGCATTTCATTACTATATTTCCTTTTTCTTCCATAGGACATACTCTCTCTTTTCATCATCATCATTTTTGTGGAGGTGGGAACACCATCACAAGTTTTGACTTAGGCAAGCCCCTATGCAACACAACCATTCTTCCCTATATCTTGTGTGTGCATGTTTAGATCTGACAGTGAAGGTGGTACAAGAATGCAAAATAGACTATCATAGGTTGTGAACACTTTTGAATGAACAAAAATAACTAGACTAGGGTGCCCAACACTTCTATTTGACTATTTTAGGATATGTTTTCAAGAGAGAGGCCTATGACCTATTGATTGCATTTCAAATCTACTAAGTTTTGTATAAAGGTTTCTAGCAAAAACCAAAAAGTTTGATCGTAAAAATTGCAAAAGTGCAATTATGAGGAGAGGCAATCCAACAAGATGAGAAGAGGGCATAACTACAAAGTGAATAGAAGAGTGGTGAAGAGAGTGTGTAGAGCTCGGATAGTGTGAAGAGCAGAGAAAGAATGCAGAGCACCAAAAGAGTGCAGAGTGTGATGGAGAGCACCGGTAGAGTGCAGAGCAAGTGTAACCGGTGGTCAAACTGAAGAGCTTGATTTGGATATGATTAAGATAAGACTAGATATTACAATAGATCATTCTCTCTATTGTTTTATAATAACTACAATAGTAAAATCCCTTAATTGGGTGGACTTTAACATGTCCCTTTATAAAATCCCTTAACCGAGTGACATCTTAAATGATGATCCTAAGTCCTCTAACAAGGCTACCTCTAACATGGTAAAGGTTCTAACAAGCCTTAAAGAAAATCCCTTAACTGGGTGGCACCTAACAGTGTCTTTGTAATCTCCTAACATGGATGGATCCTCATCGGGCATACTCAAGAAAAGTGCTGATTTTGTGAGTTTCTACTCACAACGTAGTTTTCTCCCATTTAGGTTTCCACGTGTTAAATCTTGATAGTCTTGTGTGTTATAATTTTGCATGTGTATGTTTCTTATCAATACTGCTTATATTGATAAGTGTTAAGTTTGAATAAGAAGTTTTTATTAATGTTAAATCTATAAAAAATTGGTATAGTGTTGATTCACCCCTCCCCTCTCAACACCGATTGGAATTAACAATTGGTATCAGAGATTTGGTCCTTAGATTAAGAAGAGCTTAACAACTTAAGGAAAGATCCAAGATGATGTGAAAGGAGGGTCCCAAGTTATCTAAGGAGAATTACATATTATGGTGTGGTAGAATGAATCTCTACCTAATAATCATTACTGGAATCTGTAATCATAGAGTAAAATGAACCTATAGGGGTTCTCACTGTAGATCAGATCAAAGAGAAGAAAGATAACATTGAAACTATGGATATGATTACTAGTACTCTATCTGATAATAAGTATGTTGAGGTTGAAGATCTGAAAAATAGCCAATGAGATGTGGAATAAGCTGAAGGTTGTCTATGGAGGAGATCCTCATGTGCAAAATGATAAGGTGGATAGTTTGAGAGGAAAATTTGATGAGATGAGGATGCAAGAAGGAGAAAATATAGAACAATACAATAAAAGAATAAAGGATGTGATAAATTCCATCAGAAGTGCCAGAGGAAAACTTGAAGAAGATGATGTGGTCAGTAAAAACTTGAGAACCTTGCTATCACAATATGCCATAAGGGTTTCTACAATTTACAAACTCAGATCTTTGGGAATAGTTAATGTTACACTTGACTCCCTAATCAGTAGGATGACTACCTTTGAACTGAGCAACTATGATAATAGTATGTCTAAGATTGATGATGCCTTCAAATCTTCCATGATACTTGCACCAACAATGAGAAGAAAAGAAACTGGAAGTAGTTCTACTACAAGAACCAACCATTCTCTTGAACATGACAACTTGTTATCTGAAGAACATGAACAAGATGAGATTGAAGCCCCAATAGCAAGAAGGTTGCCAAAAGGAAAAGGGAAGTACATAGGTAAACTATCCCTGAAGTGTTTCTCATTCAATAAAATAGGTAATATTGCATCCAAATGTCTTGACAATGATAGGAAGGATAACTTCAGAAGATACAAAGAGAAGAGCAAGGAGTGCTATCTTACAGAAGAAGGAGTTACCGATGAAGAATCAGAAGGATCTGATGAAGAAGGGATTGCATTTGTAGTGGTAAATGAAGATAGCACAGAGGAAAGTGATATGGTATTGATTTCCAGTTCAAACTAGTGTGGAGACTGGGTAATTGACAGTGGTTTCACTCACCACATGACTCGTGATAGGAACAAATTCCTCAGCATGGAGGACTATGATGGAGGACTAGTGAGATTTGACAATTATGCTTGTTGTGCAGTAAAAGGTAAGGGATCTATTGGCTTAAATGATAAAACCAATTGTGAAGATGTTTAATGGGTAGAAAGGCTAAAGTATAGTTTGTTAAGTGTTGCACAACTTAACAATAAGGGTTATCGGTTGGAGTTTAATAAAGGAATATGCAAAATAAGTGATAAATCAGGAGGTCTGATTGCTACCGATAAACAAACCAAAGGTAATATGTTCTACCTAGACACCACTGTAGGAAGTTGCCTAGTGAAAAAGGTAGAAAACAGTTGGCTGTGGAAAAAAAGATTGTGTCATTTTAATTTTGATAGCATAGCAAAGGTTAGTAGAATGAAGTCTGTCAGAGGTATGCCTGACATTATGAAACCTGAGAATGCTATGTATCAAGATTGTTAGCTAGGAAAGTTGACTGGATCTAGTTTCGGTAGCAAATCTTATTCATCTAAGAATGTGCTGGAACTAGTGCATACAAATTTGTGTGGTCCTATGAGGACTAAGAGTTTCTATGGGGACCAATACTTCATGTTGTTTCTAGATGATTTCTCAAGAATGATATGGGATGTATTCTTGAAATAAAAATATGAAGCCTTTCACATGTTCAAGGTCTTCAAGGCTCGAGTGGAGAGAGGAATCGCTAAGATTCTGAAATGCTTGAGATCAGATAGAGGAGGAGAGTTCAACTCTCAAGAGTTCATAAATTACTGTGAAGAACAAAGGATTATGAGGCAGATGTCTGCACCTAGAACACCTCAACAAAATGGAGTTGTTGAAAGAATAAATAGAAATCTAATTGATTGCACAAGGACTCTGATGATACATAAGGATATTCCACATGTTTTCTGGAGAGAGGCAGTGAGTATTGTTGTGTATACCTTGAACCGGATTCAGGTGAAGAAGGGGACAAACAAGACTTCCTATGAATTATGGTGTAGATACTCACCTAATGTGAGTTACTTCAAGGTATTTAGAAGCAGGTGTTACATCAAGAGGGATGAGTACTCTGGAAATTTTGATCCTAAGAGTGATGAAGGAACCTTCTTTGGTTACTCCACAAAGAGTAAAGCATACCGGTGTTTGAAAAAAAGGACTAGTAAGATTGTGGAGAGTGAAAATGTCAGAGTGGATGAGTTCTCTGAGAAAAATGGAAAGGATAGCAAGAATGAACTAGAGGACTATCAAGGATTCATTTACACTGTACCGGACGAACCTACTACAAAGAATCTTAATGTAGCTACAAATGAGGAAACATGTGAAGTACAACTTGCACAATTGATAGAAGAAGCTCCAAGAATTGAACCAATACAACCAAGGTATGTCAGAAAGAATCATCCTATTGACAATATTATTGGTGAGAAAAATGTAGGAGTATTGACTAGAAGAAAAGCAAGGAAGAGCACCTGTACGCTCTCTAAAATTGAGCCCAAAATAGAAAAGGAGGCTCTAAAAGATGAAGACTGGATCAAAGCTATGGATGAAGAACTAGAGCAGATTGAGAAAAATGAAACTTGGATCCTTGTGCCCAGACCGAAGAAAAAAAATGTAATAGGCACCAAGTGGGCATTTAGAAACAAAATGGATGAAACCAGTCAAGTAGTAAGAAACAAAGAAAGATTAGTTTGCAAAGGGTATGCATAGGAAGAAGGTTTGGACTATGGAGAGACCTTTGCACCGGTGGCCAGACTGGAAGGAGTTAGAATCTTGATTTCTTATGCTGCCTACAGGAAGTTCAAGGGCTACCAAATGGATGTCAAATCAGAATTCTTGAATGGTGTTCTAGAGGAAGAAGTGTACATTGAGCAACCAGAAGGGTTTTCTTCAGAAGATGGAAGAGACATTGTATGCAAGCTGAAAAAGGCTCTATATGGGCTAAAACAAGCACCAAGAGCTTGGTATGAGAAGCTGCACTCACACCTGATAAGTATAGGTTTCATGAGAACCAATGACAACAATAACTTGTATTTGAAGACTGGACAAGAAGGAAAACATCTGATTGCAGAGATTTTTGTAGATGATATCATCTTTGGAGGAGATGATGAAATGAGTAGAGGTTTTGCAGAAGAAATGAAGAAAGAGTTTGGAATGTCCATGATCGATGAAATAAAATTCTTCATCGGCCTGCAAGTATCTCAGCTAAAGAATGGTATATTAATTAGCCAGACCAAATAAATAAGAGAAATATTCAAGATCTTTGGAATGGAAGATTCCAAACCTATTGGAACTCTAATGGTTATAGGTTGCACGCTCTCCAAAAATGATGAGGCTAATGAAGTGAATGAGATACTATACTAATCCATGATCGGTAAGTTGTAGTATGTAGTGCATAGTGGACCAAATATAGCACAAGAAGTTGGCTTGGTTGCTAGATTTGCTGCAAATCCAAAAGAGACTCATATGGTGGCGGTTCAAAGCATATTTAGATATCTTAAGGAGACTAATGAGTATGGTCTCTGGTATCCACATAATTTAAATTTTCAACTTAAGTGTCTTCACCGATGCAGATTGGGCAGGGAGCATTGATGACAGAAAGAGCAGTAGTGGAGGTGCATTCTTTCTTGGAGATAGGATTGTGTCATGGACAAGGAAGAAACATAATTGTATCTCTCAATCCACAGCTAAGGCAGAGTATGTGGCTGGTGCAATCAACTTTACATAGGTAGTATGGTTTAAGAAGATCTTGGATGGTATCCAAGAAAAGGTGAGTGAACCGGTGGTGATACATTGTGACAATACAAGTACCATTAACATTTCAAAAAACCCGGTAATACACTTTAAGACCAAACATATTGCAATAAAATATCATTATCTTAGGGAACAGGTGCATGAAAAAGAAGTTAGACTAGAATATGTGCCAACCAAGGAATGGGTTGTAGACATATTCACCAAGACGCTACCTAAGGATACTTTTGAGTATCTCAGAGGCAAGCTAGGGGTAATTCCCCTGCATAATCTAAGGTGAGTGAAGATCGGATCAACATCAGTTCGATATGATTTTTCCTAAAAAATTCTATGTATTTGGATTGATGATTATGGACTACTCCTGTTAGGGGGAGAAATCATTGTAGTGTGTGCATTAGGTTGTCTAGACTACACCTTTGGCATTGCTATCAAAGAGGGAGTGAAGTCAGATGTGACATGAATGGAAGCTAGTGAAAGGGGGAGTAAGATCTTTACTCAAGTACAATAGAAGCAGAAGTAACTGGTTGCTAAAAGAGAAGTTTTAATTGTTGCCATCAATGCCAAAGGGGGGGATTGCTGGCATAACTGATGGTGTTGGCACAACTAGTTCATCGGTTAGTATTGTCATTGATTACCAACACTTACTAGTGAATAAGGCCAAGCTCATAGGCAAGAAGATGTGGTAAACCTCAATGGTTTACTCATAGCTACAAATAGTATGGAGGATTCAGTGCTTCCCAAATATGCGTCATTGACATACTTAAGTAGGGTGTTGTTAGAAGACTAATCGGTTGAAGGGAAAATAGAGTAGCCGATTGATCAGTCAAGCACCCACTATATATTGAGATCAGTTTCTTCAAACTGGCAGATGAAATGATGATGTAGTCACAAGAGGTGACTCAGATTGTATTTTAGTAGTCTTATGCATGACCGAAACACTCTAGACAGACAGGTGATCAATCTAATTGATGATCAGTGACCGATGGAAAAAGGTGAAGAGTTACACCGGTGAACCAGTGATACAGGTTGAAGGATGATATCCTCTAGGAATCTTGGAGTAGTGATTGGTAAGCTGGATGCGATGACCAAAGATGAGTCAGTCATGATGAGATATCATAAAAAAAATAGATAGCGAAGTCTACTGCAATTAACAATCAGTTAAGGTGAGAGATTTGTGCGGATTTTTCGGTTTGCATAAAAATGACAGAACATGACCCAGAGGTTGGTGAAATTACGAGTTGTAGAGGCAGTTAAGGATGATTCATTGGCGAGATTGATGGAGAGCACACAGAGAGAGTGTAGGAAGATTTGGAAAGTTTTGAATTTCAAATCTACTGAGTTTTGTATAAAGGTTGATTGTAAAAATTGCAAAAGTGCAATTATGAGAAGAGGCAATCCAACAAGACAAGAAGAGGGAAAAACTGCTAAGTGAATAGCAGAGTGGTGAATACAGTGTGTAGAGCTTAGATAGTGTGAAGAGTGGAGAAAGAATGCAAAGAACCAAAAGAGTGTAGAGCAAGTGTGATGCAGAGCACCGATAGAGTGCAAAACAAGTGTAACCAGTGGTCAAACTGAAGAGCTTCATTTGGATCTGATTAAGCTAAGAGTGGCTATTACAACATATCATTCTCTCTATTATTTTCTAATAGCTACAACAATAAAATCCCTTAGCCGAGTGTACTTTAATAGGTCCCTTTGTAAAATCCCTTAACTGGGTGACATCTTAAATGATGATCCTAAGTCCTTTAACAAGGCTACCTCTAACAAGATAAAGGTTCTAATAGGCCATAAATAAAATCCCTTAACTGGGTGGCACCTAACAGTTTCTTTGTAATCTCCTAACAAGGATGGCTCCTCACCAGGCATATTCTAGAAAAGTGCAAATTTTGTGAGTTTCTACTCACACCGTGGTTTTCTCCCATTTGGGTTTCCACGTGTTAAATCTCGATAGTCTTGTGTGTTACAAATTTTTGTGTGCATGTTTCTTATCAATATTGCTTATATTGATAAGTGTTAAGTTTGAATAAGAAGTTTTGATTAAGGTTAAATCTGTAAAAATTGGTATAGTGTTGATTCACAACTCCCCTCTCAGCACCGATTGGGATTAACAATCAAATGTATGTTTCTATTCAAAAACTTTGTGTTCAAAGTGGGACCACTTTATTGACATGCAAAAGGTACCTTCATTATGATTGTTCTTGATTGGTCCAAACTTTCAATACATCTTGACTTTATTATTAAATTAATCAAAATCTTGTGACCATTTTAGATTAAAACCATGCCATCCAATAAACAATGACTAGAAATTAGACATGTTGAACAACAAGCTGCTAACACTTTGTTTGTGCCTATGATTAACAACGACAAAATTAACTATTTTTTATAGGATTTCTTTTATTTTTTGCTTCATAAGTATCTAATGGGGGTTAGAAGGGTCCATAAATACATCTAGTGTGGAGAATTTATAGATTTTCATGCTTTCCAACATTCCCAAGAAACAATAAGGGTTTTTGAGTTATCTACAGGTAAGTGCTTATATCCTAGCCCTAATTGGTAATTTTTTTATCAATTTCATCCACCTTTATATTGGAAGGATACTTTCAAGGATTTGGAAGGTATTGAAATTGTTTTAGCTTATTGAATTTTGAATTTCTGAAGCTATTACCAAAACCATTGTTATCAAGAAATGCCATAGTTTACAAACTTTACAACCAAAGAGGAAATTAAATGAAGACCTTATGGTCCAACAATCAAGCTCTTCTAGAAAAATATATGCAGACCTAGGGTTTTATTATTATATCAAATAGACTCATAGATAATGTCAGAGATTACAAAGATGCCACAATCCCTATTGATGGGTGGGAAGTCTTTGATAATTAGTACAAGAAGAGAAATTCATGTGGTCCTCTCTCAATTGTTTTGGTTTTAGCCCTTGGTAAATTAGTTGTCCCAATTTTTTTTGTGGAGAATGACCTCATCAAACTAGTAGAACAAAGTTAAGATGAACAAAACACAATGGTATCGAGCAGTATTGGGGGTAAACTAATATGAATTGACTAGGCCTACAATTCTAAGGTATTAAACTTGAATTCAACTATGAATCATGTGATTAGCTTTGCTCCTTTTTACAAGGAGAAAAAAAATGATAAAATTAGCTAGAGTTAATTAGCTCCGAAAACAAAAAAAATAAGGGTAGTGATAGGAGACTTGTAACAATTTCCCCAATTGAGATAGAACCATTTAATGTTGATCAATTTTATTATTACTTCATTAAAACCTAGCACACTTAATTGCAAGTGTTAGGAGTTTATGTAAGGACCAATATTTGAATGCACTTAATGATGGTTGCAAACATTTAGAATCTAATTTTTAATAGGGGATTTGACTTTTCCACTTTCATTACAAATGACATTAAAAAATAATTAGTGGTAATAAAAAAGTGTCAACAAGGTAGTTCATTTAAAATGGCATTCATTGTTATGCCACATTTTTTTATATGGAGGATTGAGCATTTTATATAAGGACTTACAAATAAGCCTCAAGGATGATAAAAATGTCCCACTCCCTATACAATGTTGGAATTACATTTGAGACATGCATTGTGAGACATCAAATTTTGTGGTGTTTGAAGAATGTTTTTCATAAATATTATGGGTTTTCTAAGTTGTGGGATCTAATAGGATACAAAAGGAAATAATGGTGTTCTTAAGATTAAAAGATAGAATACCATGATTGAGAATTAAACACAATTGGGGAGATGGGTATCTCCATTCAAATTCCATTATGATAAGGATTTATGAATCATTAGTTAAGCTTCACATCCTACGAAGACATGTGCCAAAGGGAATCACATAACTTGAAATAATTTGGCAATTATATGTATTTGATAAAAATCATTTAAGGAATTAGAAGAAAGTATTCCTTTTCCCATCTTCTATTAAAAACTCTGATATCACAATTACTAACAAGGAAGGGTTGAAATTGATATACCTTATATTACAACCCTATAGGATGAGATTAGATATTACAAGGGAGTTTTACCCATAAGGATTTGTCAATTAGGTTAGGATAAATAGCAGAAGGTCAAACTTTCTTCATAAGGTTCTATTTGAGGAAGATGTGATAAAAAAACTACTTATTTGATCAAGAGGTGAGTACAAAGAGAGAAAAGTGGATTTCAATCTGGAAGAGAGTAGAACAAAGGAACGAGATGTACCTAAGTTATTTGAGAGCCTTTAGTGAAATTAAAGACCCTATTAGTAGAATCAAAATAATGATAGATAGTGTTAATGTCTAAGCATACTAATCTCTTGTTGTACCTATAATTCTGGGAAATAGGTATTCACTAGTCTAGCTATATATGTAAACAAGGAATGAGCCTACTTCCAACTTTCATTATATTATTTTAGGGATGAAGTCAATTGATTCAATCCCACATGTTTGAATGTTGATTGAATTCAATATGTTGTCTCTTTGTTTGAGTTTAAAATGAGCTTTGGAAAGATGTAAATTGAATGCAAGACCCCTAGGGCTAAAGATTTGAAATTTATAAGAATCAACATGCATATGCAGTTTCATATGAGACATGCAAAAATAAATATAGATCTAGAACGAGGAAGCATAAAATAACTCGTGTTTGAAATTTGGACTTGAAAATGCTAGAAAAGGGTGCATGGGGAAACTTGTTCTTAGAGTGTTGGATCTAGACAATTGAGATATTTTCAGAATTGGGATGTTGCTCAAAATATTTCCCTGAAGTTTTATTAAAAATTTGTTTGAAAAATTTACTCAAGGTGACCTTGTCCTCCATTTTTCATCTATGTGAAAGTTGATTCTACATCTCTGAGTCTTCTCTTCCCGAATCTATAATTGTATCTCAAGATCCTATCCCCTGGACACACAAAGGAGGAAAATGTTATTGCTAATAGGGGTAGTTAAACCTATAATTGAATTGAAAGATCTAAAGTATAATGTTGAATATTATACCTCAAGCTTGTTGATGAAGGTTGATGATGCAATGCTCTTTGAATGTGATCACAAGTGTTGATTAAATCACATGGCATGACATGCGAAGACATAAACAAATCAATTATAAACACATTCTTGCATAAATATTGTTGTAATGTGTTTCTCCATGGTTTTTAGATCTGAAGAATGCTTGAAGCATATGGTGGGATGAAATGACACCTTGATGCTTGTTGGATTTGAGTGGATGATAAAGAATGTGGATAGATTATATGTGAAGAGGCAAAAATGGAATGAAAGGTCAAATGATCAAAATGACAATGAAATAAACAAGAAAACCATAAAACATCAAAAGATCATTTTATACCTTTTCTATTTTACCTCTTCCTTGGATTGAGCCTTTGATGAAGTTGAATAGTGCCTCTCTTCAACTTGATTGGATGGGCTCCTTCTTGATGGATGTGGAGTGCTCTCCAAATGATAAACAAGGTAAGTAGATTATTGGATTGGACTTGAGTGATGGATAGGAGGATTTGGATTAGAAGATTAAGGATGGATGGATTTGATAGAGGATTATGAAGAGGATGAGAGAAGAAATAGGCAACATGACAATGCATGAGAAGTGTATGATTTGTGAGGAGAATATGCTCCAATTTAGAGATTGGAGAAGGCCAATGGAGGGAAAAGATTGATTTGATCATGAAGGGTTGAGATTTATTTTAGATAGAAGGCATGGATCAAGGGTGCCTTGGGAAAATAAACAAGAATATAAAATTCCTTGGGAAAAAGGGGGAGAAATTTGAATTTCAAATATGAGGAATTAAAAATTCCAAAATAAGGATGCATTGAGGGATTCAAAGAAACTTGAATTTATTTGAGAGGCCCAATGTTGATGTGACATGAGTGGGAATTAAAAATTGAGGGATAATGATAAGCATGATTATGAGAAATTCTAGAAGGATTAATTAGGTTGAGTGGGATTAGGAAAAGTGATTTGTAGGAATCACATGACTAGGTTAATTAATTAGAATTAAATAATTGAGTGGGTTTAGAGGAAATAATTATTGGAGGGGACTTTAGAAGAATAGGGGAATAATTAATAATTAATTATTGGACAATAGTGATAGAATTAATTAAATTACATTTAATTAACATTGAGAAGAATAAGGATAACACAATTAAGTTAATTAATTATGTTGATAGGCTTAAATTAATTAAATATTAAGTTTAGGTGTCTACAATATGAAAATGAATGGAAATAATTTTGTTATATAGGGTTCTCTAGGTATTTCAAAATTAGGCCAACCTCCAACAACGTGATCAGGAAACAACTATGGGAAGTGGGAACCGACATGTTCAAATTTGGGCCCATTTTGAGGGACAAGAATGCCATAGATGAGGTGAATTTAACTCAAAATAGGGGTTCAAATGATCATGAAGACAAATGAAATTATTTTTGCAACATAAAGGATAGAAATAGGCTTGGATAAGAGCTAAGAGAAAGGACACAAAAAGTAGTGTGAAATTGTTCAAGGTTACAATTTTGAACACTACATTTAGCCCCCACTTTAGCAGGAGTATGAGTCTACACTCATAGTCATGTGCAAGGAGGAGAGAGAGAGAGGGGGGGGGCGGGGGAGAATATTACAAAGAGATAATACAACACTAAATTTGAGGGAACAAGCCCCCAAGATTAGGATCTTACCTCACACAATCACATACAAGAACATAAAAACAAACAAAAGATAAAAAGGACAAATAAAGACAATAGACACACCAAAGTCATTAGTATTAAAAATAAAAGGATCCAAGTCAACTAGTTGAAGAGACCTCACTAATAAAAATATCTCAGCTACTAATATCATTCTTAAAATGTTATAAAAAGAGCATAAGTGGTTCACATGGAAAGAGAAAAATCATGCATCAATGAATAGAAAGGTATGTTATGATATGGGCTCACGAGTAAGGATAAAGGAAAAATAGATTCCATAATCTAACAAACTGTGTTATGCTAGGTAATCCATGGGGGAGAGAGAGAGAGAGGGAACATGGATTCCACTAGCTAGAAAGCTGTGTTATGCTAGGTGATCCATGAAAGAATGAATTCTCATGGAACAAGAAGTTGTGTTATGTTATGTGATCCATGTGGAATGAAAATAGAAGAGTCAAACTATCTAGCAAGTTGTGTTTTTCTAGTCAACTCATCCTACAAAAATGGCTGCAAAGAAAAGTTTTCTTATTGCAAGGCAATTGATTGATACAAATTGAAAGAATATATTTTTTCAAGACAAAATTTCTTATCATAAGTAAAATAATTTCAAGTAAGGTATTAATAGGAAATTGAAACAAGGATAAACAAACAAAGCAATGCATGTAAGGAAAGCTACAAAAAATTGAAAGGTGTTATCGAGACATTGCAACATGGATAACCAAACAAAGCATTGTATGTAAGAAAATACCACAGTTTTGAATTGAAAATAAGCCACAAGGAGGCTACATATATGCCACCCTTAAGATGTCAACATAGCCTTATGTTGATGTATTAAGGTAGAAAGAAAAGATAAGGATTAACACATTCATCACCAAAGAGATTTTCTTTAAGCAATAATGTACATCATTCCAAGCTCAAGAGGCATAACTCTTTTGAAGCAAGGAAGAGATAGTTGTAAAAGAAATATCTTGCAACAAGTGTAAAGGGATCATTTTGAGGGATGCACAAAGAAAGGAGGAAGAGATCTTTGTCTAAATATTAATATCTCCAAATTAGTGGATATATTTAATAAAGATGCCATCTTTGAAAGGGGATGGAGATTAAGAATACACACCTTCCCTATTGCTAAAAAAAAGTGGATTCTTAGTGAACGATTTCACACATTCAGTAAGGAGAGATTATTCATAAAAGATGTACCGTTTCAAACAAGGAATAGTTACTAACCATGGAACACACATGTACTGGCATGGAGGATAATTCTATGCAAGAAAGGACATCAAGTTATAAAAGATGCAACTCAACAAAGGAAAAGTGAATCCTTGAAAAGAGAGAAGATTGAAGCATTATTCTTGACCCCCAAGCATGAAGACAAGAATAAGGAGTATTATGTTGCTAACCAAATATGTTTGCACATTAAATTGTACCACCATGAATGACAAAGAGCTCCCAAAAGGTAAGCTACTAATGTCACATAGTGAGCATAAATATAATAGGCAAAGGGAGTGTTAAGCACTACTTTATGTTTTGAAATAAGGATCTATATTTTACTTGTTATTGTTGATGTAAATAATTATTCATCTTGGATATTATTACATCTTACTTAAGTTTACTTAGGAAATGCATTTCATAGTAGTTTGAGTATGAGACACTTGGGTGTTTGTGCCACATTGGGATAGTGTATGTAGGAGAAATTCCACCTTTTATGGTGTGATCTTGTTACTACTCTATCATATCCACTTATTGTGGAGTGATAATTCCACCTTCGGTTGGTGATCCACCTCATGTGGAATATTTTATTGTTTCTCCTACCTACCCTTGTTTCTTATTGATCCACATGTCATGTTTTTGTTCTCACATATCCATATTGCCTTGCCTATATAAGCAGACTCATATTCATTTTATGTAACAACGATTGATGATCTAGTTGATCACATTTTGCATCTTGATAGAATACAATTTATTCCTATCATATATTTTGTTCTCTCTTATTTGTGCTTTCCATTTCCTCTAGATCTTGGCAAAATCTCACATGGTATCAGAGCCTTTAGAGTGTCATTGGTTTTCCAATTGAGAGAAATTTGATGCTATTTGGGGTTGTATATTTTGGAGCTTTCTATTGCAGGTTATTATTGAAGCATTATGGGTCAAATATGAAGTTACCATTGAATTGAGGAGGTCTAAGAAAGTCAGTTTTGTCTTTTGTTTCATCCAAATCGGACTTTGGAGGCCAAATCTAGAGGCATTTGAAGTTTGAAGTTGCGACGGAAATTTTCCAGAAATGATAATTTTGCAAGCAATTTTCAAATAGTGATATCTCACTCATCCGGACTCCTTTTTCCGAGAATTTTTTTTTTTTGGGGGGTAGAATTTCATGATCTATACAGTGGTCTAGGATGTTTCTGATTTGTAGATACAAGTTTTTCTGAAATAATGAAATCTCGATTTTTACAACTTTGGAGGCTTCATTTGGGCTCATATGGACTCCTTTTCAGGTATCGTTCTTTTTGAAAGTGCATAATTTTTTGTCTACTTTCATAATCCGCCATTTGTTTGCAGCGATTTTGACTATAAATTTTACTTTCAGTATTTGGTCATTTTTTGGCCTATTTGGTACTTGTATTTTGCTTGGATCTCATTTTTCTTGAAGTCTCTTATATCTCATTTTGAGAAGTCGTAAAATTTAAATTATAAGTCCACCTTGCCTTGTTTTGCAAGTGGCCCATTGTACATGCACTAAGTATAAAGTACCAAATCATGATTTTTTTATTTTTATTTTTTGTGGGGGGTGTTTCTTGATTGAGTAATTTGGGGGGGTGTCTTGTGTGATTGTGTCTCTCTCTATCTTGTGTTTTTTCCTTTTTTCTACTTATGGGTTCTCCAAGTTTCCTCTCTTCACTCCTCATAATTATGCTACTTGGAAAATTGATGCATGGAGTAAACTTATGGAAAAAGGACTAACTCATTATATTGATGGAACTATTGTTGCTCCCGCCGATCCTAAGGCTGATCTTGTTGGTCACTTGGATTGGCTCACTAAAAATATCATGGCAATTGGTACCTTAAGAAAGTATGTATCAAAGGATCTCATTTTTCATATTGAGAAATGTACTCTAATCAAGGATTCTTGGCAAAAGTTTCAAAACTTGTATGGTCAAGTTGATGAGATTAGGGGATATCAAATGGATAGTGATCTCACCATGTTAGATCCCAAGAAATTTGATACTATACAAGATTATGTCACTAAGGCAAATGAGTTGAGGGCACAACTCAAGGATTGTGGCATTGATAAGAAGGATACTCAATTGATATTCAATTTGATGGGCAAGCTTCCACAAGAATATGCATCATTTGTTTCTAGTTTCCAAACCCATAGGATGACAATGGGTTCAAGCTACACAATGCCTACATTTGATGCTTTCACTCAAATGTTGATGATAGAATAAACTAAGTTGATAAGCATGGGCATTCTTAAGGCTTCTAAGTCTCAATCATTAGTGGCAAATCAAGGGAACAAAGGAAATCAAGGAAAGGACAACTCAAATAAGAAGAAATGGCAATCAAAGCCTAAGGACAAAGCACCATCTTCTCCACAACAAGGAGATTCACACTCTTCCAAGATGGACAATTCACCAAAGAGGGAGAGACCTACTTGTGCCTATTGTAGAAATTTTGGTCATGAGGAGCGTCATTGCCATTGTAAGAAGATTGATGAGCTCACACATATCCTCAAAAAGTATAACATTGATTTGCCTAATGTCTACAAGAAGGACGATTCATCAACTTCTACTTCCTCACAATCAAAAGGAAAAGGGCAAGCATCCATGGCTTCTACAAGTGGAAATACTCACTCTTTTGGGACAAAAAAAGGAAAATCTCTTTGTGCTACTACAAGTCATGATTCAGGGAGATGGCTTCTAGATTCAAGGGCTTCTCATCATATGACATCTTCACAGTCTATGTTCTCTTCATTTGAGCCTTGCACCATGCCACAGATTTTGATGGGAAATCATACATACATGGATATGATTGGGAAAGGAACTATTGCCATTGGGGATAACTCCTTCAATGATGTGTTGTGTGTACCCCATTTGACAAACAGTCTCCTTTCCATCTATCAAATCACACATGGTGCAACTAAGAGAATTGTGGAGTTCACACCTGAGTCAGTTTTCATTAGAGACTTGGAGACTAGAATTATGATTGCGACTGGGGTGGTTGATCATGCATCTCGGTTATAATCCTTTTCAGATTTTGTTGATGGTAATGATTTCACATATGATGATTCTTCACATGATGAGCACACTTCTTGTGATGGTTTAGATTTTGAGGAGAACTTTGGGTACCTGAACATGGGGATTATCACATGTGACCCTGTTCTTGAGTCTTGTGTTTCATATCCTCCTATTGATATCACATCACCTATTGCACCTGATGATGTGGATAGTGTGACAATTTTGCCTTCTTGTGATTCAGTGCATTAGGATATTCCATTTCTTCTAGCTTCAGTTTCATGGGATGAGTACTTGACAGACATTGCAAGTTTGTTTGTGGAGTCCTACATTGTAGATTTGGGAGACATCATTGATGATATTCATCTTCTCTTTGATGAAGATGATCCTTCTTCAATTGTTGCGAGGGATCACTCTAACCCTCTTGTTCATTCTCTACATGATTATTCTTTCGAGGTTGACATGATTATGGATACTTATGTACAACAGTTGGAGGATGTCTCTTTATCCTTTGAGGAGACATGTGATTCTTTGGGACTTGTTCTACATTCCTCTCCACTAGATCTTGGAGTACCTTTTTCAGTAGTGTGGAGTAGTTTACCACCTTTGGAGGGGGTATCTTTCAACATTGACATGGAGACACTTGAGTAGTTTTCAGAGATTCCTTTCATCATGAGTTTTTTCCTACATCTTCCCTTCATGATTGGGGAGATTTCATGGATACACCTTTGGTTTTTTTTCTTCCTAAGGGGAGGAATGTTGTTCGACATTCATGGACTAGTTTCTTCATTCATCATTGAGCTTCTATCATTGGTGCAGATTATACATTGAGGGGGGGCTTCCTAGCTTCTCTTCTTCTCTCATATGTGGGGGACTGTTTCCTCAAATGGGGTTTTGTTCCTCACATACTTCTATGAGAGTTCTATTGTATAGCTTTCATCTCTCTTTTGGGGGAGGTTTTTTTCCCATTGGGTTTTTCTCTCTTTCCCCTCTTTGTGAGAGATTTCATTGCATTGTTTTGATTGCATTTGCATTTGTACATGGGTACCTAACATGGCCTTTTAGCTGGGACCCATCTTGCATTGCTTATTTGCATTGTAGACTTAAGTGAATTCCCCTAAGTTACACTTAAGGGGGGGTGCTAGTGTAAATAATTATTCATCTTGGATATTATTACACCTTGTTTAAGTTTACCTAGGAAATGCATTTCATAGTAGTTTGGGTATGAGACACTTGGGTGTTTGTGCCACATTGGGATAGTGTGTGTAGGAGAATTTCCACCTTTATGGTGTGATCTTGTTACTACTCTATCATATCCACTTATTGTGGAGTGATAAATCCACTTTCGGTGGGTGATCCACCTCATGTGAAATATTTTATTGTTTCTCCTACCTACCCACACCTATTTCCTACCTACCCTTATTTTTTATTGAGCCATATGTCATGTTTGTGTGCTCACATATCCATATTGACTTGCCTATATAAGCACTCATATCCATTGTATGTAACAATGATTGATGATCCAGTTGATCACATTTTGCATCTTGATAGAATACAATTTGTTCCTATCATCTATTTTGTTTTCTCTTATTTGTGCTTTCCATAGCCTCTAGATCTTGGCAAAATCTCACCATTATAAATGTGATATCAAGTACTCTAACATATCATTTAAATTGTACAAGATCATAAATAGTATGCCCATTTATACGATGAAAAAGACAATATTTAGTGAAATTTGTTTGTTTAGGGAGTTCCCTATTTTTGACACTAGGAAAGGAAATTTCACCATTATTTAGAAGTTGTCAAAAGACTTCTTCTTCTATAGAAATAACTCTTTTGTTAGAAGGATTGGGTAAAAGAATTCATAAAGGAGGGGGATGATTTTTTTGTTATAGACTTCATTAAAATTTGTTTCTAGTAAGGATATGTTGAAAGGCCAAAGGGATGAATAGATGAGGAAGGAAGATCACTTGTAGGGAGATTCTCATTTCTATCATTATTATTCATGTCCACTTTGTTAGGTTGGGGAGAAGTATTCTCATTATGTAAAGCTTCATATTTTATCAATGTTATGTTAGGAGATAGATCATGAATAAAATGCATAACATCATCTTGTCTCAAAATATGTTGGTAATTAAGATAAGCCCTTGGAAAATAAGGAGGATCTAGAGTGATCGATGTGCTAAGATTAACATGTTTAACTTGTCTCTGTTGCACCAAAGTATCTTTGTGAGAGGAGTCAATATCACTCTTCAATGTTGCATCTCCATTGGAGATATCATAGATAGGAGAATGGATTCTTTCCTCATGAATAAAATATACTCTAGGAGAGGTAAAAGTATGATTCATTTCAAGATCATCTCTAAGATTAGTAAGGGTTCTATTTGAAACATCTACCAAAGCTTTTAGGAAATCCAAATATTCCATTAGCTTCTTTAAAAATATCATCAAATAGCAACACAAAATATGTATGAAAGCTTAGAGAAATGATTGGAATGTAAGAAAAATCATTGAAGTCCCCATAATGCAATACATTAAAGTTATATGAATGAATACAAACAACATGAAGTGAAATAAGCTATTCTCCAACACATGGTTTTGATAAAAATAATTAATGAGTAATGTATTCACATGTAAAATAGAAAACCAATCAAATTTTGTAAATTCCATTATGAAAAATTAGATCTAAAAAATAACTAATTAAAAATATGCAAAAAAAGAGGAGCATTGGGTGGGAAATAAGTATTCACTAGTTTACCTATGTAAATAAGGAATCAACCTACTTCCAACTTTCATTACATTAAAGAGGGATGAAGTCAATAGATTGATTCAATCCAAAATGTTTAAATGTTGATTGACTTCAATATATCACCTCTTTGTTTGAGGTGAAAATGAGCTATGGAAAGATGTAAATTGAATGCAATATCTAGGGCTAAAGATGTGAAATTGACAAGAATAAACATATATAGGTAGTCTCAGATTAGATATGTAGACATAAATACAGATTTGGAATGAGGAAGTAGAAAGTAACTTGTTTTTGAAATATGGACTTGAAAATGATGGACATGGGTGCTTGGGGTGACCTTGTCCTTGAAATTTTAGATACACACAACTGAGATATTTTTGGAATCAAGATGCTACTTAGAATCTTTCCTTGAAGTTTTGTTAAAATCTTGTTGGACAAATTCACTTGGGATGACCTTGTCCTCCAATTTCCGTCACTGTGAAAGTTGATTATGTGTGTCTTAAAACTTTTTCTCTTCTTAAATTTGTAATAGTGTCTTAGGATTTTTTCACTTGCACACAAAAAGGAGGAAAATGGTGTTGTTGATAGGGGTTTGCCTAGGTAAAACCCCAGAGTTGGAATTAACCCTATAATTGAGCTAAAATCTTTGAAGTAGAATGTTGAATATTACACCTCAAGCTTATTGAAGTTTTATGATGCAATGCTCTTTGAATGTGACCATAATTATTGATGTAATAACATGACATGACATAAATGAATCACTCATAAACATATTCATTGCATGGAAATTATTGTATATGTTGCTACATGATGTCTAGATCCAAAGAATGCTTGAAGGATATGGTGGCATGAAATGTTGTGTTGATGCTTGCTGGATGTGAGTGGATGATAACGAATGTGGATGGATCGATATAAAAAATAAAATGGAAAGAATTATCTTATATAGGGTTCCCAAGGAATTTCACAAATTAGGCTAACCTCCAATGATCATATTGAGGCATCATGATCAAGAACTAATTGGTGGGGAGCGGACATCAACATGTTGAAATTTGGGCCCAATTTTGAGGGACAAGGATGACCTAGGTGCTCTTGTCTAGGACAAGAGTGCCCCAAATTCCATTGTCCACCTAAAACAAGGTGAACAAGCCATGGATTCAGTGCACTCAGCTTGAGATAGGGGCTCAAATCACCATGCAGATAGATTACATCAATTTTGTAGCATAAAGGCTAAAAATAGGCTTGGATAAGAGCTAAGAGAAAACACACTAAGGTAAGGGCACTGTTGGTGTAAATCATGTCTCATAATTACACTTTACTTAAGTTGACTTAGTGTAATGCATTTCGTAGTAGTTTGGATACAAGACACTTCGGGAAGTGTGCACATAGGGATGATGTATGTAGGAGAAATTCCACCTTTTGTGGTCTTATCTTGTTGTACATTCCACCTTCGGTGGATGATCCACCTCTTGTGTAGTATTTTATTATTTCTCCTACCTACTCCTACCTACCCTACCTACCCTTGTTTCTCATTGAGCCACATGTCATGATTGTGTGTTCACATATCCATATGGCCTTGCCTTTATAAGAAGGATCTTCTACATTGTATGTATAATTGATGATCCAGTTGATTAGTATTTGCATCTTGATTAGAATATAGTTTATTCTTATCAAATATATTGTCTCTCTTATTGTTCTATTCAATGTGCTCTTGATCTTGGCTATTTTCAAGAAATTCTTACAGGCACAAAAAGTAGTGTGAAATTGTACAAGGTTATGATTTTTGACACTATAGTTCCAAAGAGAAAATTGGAGGAAAGACCACCATATTAGAAGACAAATCCTAACATCATGAAAGTCATTCATTAACCTAAAAGATTATCCAAAATTCTTATTTATTCTCAAAAAATGGAAAAGGAGCTTTCTAAGTTAGTAGCCACTCCTATAGAACATAAAAAGAAGAAGAAAAATATTGAGTAGCTTCCTCTAGTTGCATGTTTTATGAATGTTGGGGAATCAAAAGATACTATGGAGTTTAGGGAGAATGTAATAGGGGGAGAATAAGTTAAAAAAATCACACACTCTCCAAAAGGTGCAAATTTTAGGCATTCTCCAAAATAGATTAGCTATCAATCTCGAAACTATAGGAGATGATGTCAATGGCATTAGAGACTTAATTTGTACTGTTTTTTTTTTTTTATGATAATTTTGTTAAGTTCTAAGAGCTTGAGGACTTTGTGCTAAGTTCAAAAAAAAAGAAATCCATAATAGAGTGAACAAGGTTAGGGAGAATCATATTCCTCATAAATGGATAAGTTAACCTAATCTATCATGAAAGAGCTTAACTTTCAAGTCAACAACATCACTCCAAATGAAGGAAGGGAGATAGTACCAAAAATTGGTCTACTCCTATTACTAGATTGGGACTTATCCTCTACAATTACCTTAGACACAATTAGGAGACAAGATGATGAAGAATTTGCAACAAAGGAGAATAATGAGCATGCATAATTTGGGTCTAGTTTTAACACAAAATTTAAAACTTTGGCAGTTCAAGTTATGGCCCCATCAAAAAACAAGCCACAGGTAGTAGGGAACATCAAGGATTTGACTAGAAATTTAATTTTCAAGATATTTTCAAATACCTTAGCTCCAAAAAAATTTCTCTAATTGTGAATGTTGCTCTATATAGTAAAGCTGCTACAAGGAAGCTCCAAAATAATTTTGATAAGCTTCATGTAGATCACATAAGGTTGATGTTGGAGTATAATAATGTGAAACTATTTTTTCATGTATGCTCAATACATAAAAAATCAAGAGGCTTTGAAAGAAATAATAAGCAAGTGGACTCTAAGGGCTATACAAAAACTATACAAGTGTGCTAGGTTTGACCCAAGTATTCTATATAGTCTCACAAGAATGAATAAAATGGTTGGATTGTTGGGAGAGTTCACATCCTATCAATTAAAGTTGGAATAGTTGTTGAGAGAAAAATTAAAATCATTATAGAGTATTGAGAAGAGAATCATGACAAATTTTCAATGTAAAAATGAAATCATCAAGCCGCTCAATTGGTGGAAGGGTAAGTTTGGCACAATTGTTATCCTCATTTGTTTGTGCTAGTGAAGTGCTTGATTATACACTCTTGAATAACACACTAGATGAATTTTTTAAATTGGACTCCAATATAGAAAAATTTAATAAGTATGTAAAGGTAATATTAGATGCCACTTATATTTCACATCTAGATAAAATTAAAAATATGATGCCATGTATCTTGTCCTCTAGGGTTTCTTGGTAGAATATTACATCTGGTATTAGATCCTATATTGCAATACTGGGATCTATAGTTAATCTTGTTGCTCATGGTTTTGTTGTGGTGAGGTAGTCGTAGGACTTCTTTCCCATGTGACTTAGCATGGCATTCGAGGGTTGAGGATTACCAACCCTATTCTTTGTTTTTGTAGGGAGTAAGCCTCCTAGGACTTGTCTTACCCATGTGGTTATAGTGCCAATATTGGTAAAGAGCCTCCTAAGATTAACTGTGGTTGCTACTTTGAGTCTTTGGTTGTGGGTAGCATAGTGGGTCTTAGTGTTTTTGTGGGTTGTAGGTGATGTCCATGTTGTCTAACATACCCTTGTTTTATTCTCTTTGATTCATGCTTGTGGAAGTTCATGGAGACCTTGGAGATAGTTAGGATGTGTCTTCTTTATGCATTCTCTTCTTGGATTTTGATTGTTTATTTAACTTCATGTGTATTCCTTCTTTGTGTTGTGTCTCTTTATTGTAAGCAATTACTAATTTGATTCTATGTGGCCTTGCATGGCTCTTATGATTCTAAGTGTTTAATGGGTGTACAAATGGTATTGGAAAAATGGAAGAACATGTTTATAGATTATAATGAAATTGTATGTATAAGATGATGTGATGTGATGTATCCATGTCTATATGCCTCATTATGTTGAGAAGAAATATGTTTCCCATGTGGCAAATGAAATGAAGTGCTTGTGTATAAAGGAACATGTATGAATTCAATCTAGTGTGGATTGTGATGTTTATATGATGAACTTCATTAATATATATTGCTTGAGAAGCATCTCTCTCTCTCTCTCTCTCTCTCTCTCTCTCTCTCTCTCTCTCTCTCTCTCTCTCTCTCTCTCTCTCTCTCTCTCCTCCCTATTTTGATATGTGATTAATAAGGATATTACTTAGTGGTGTCCTTTGTAGAAATTAGAATCATTAAGTGTTCATTTATGATTATGATCTCTTATGTATGAAAATGATGTTTGATTAGAGAAAATCTTGGGAAAGGACCTAAGTCCCCACATTGCATTCACGACCCTGGATAAATGAGTAAATTGGATAGAATGTCATTTGCATGGCATAAAATATTGGATTAGTATATCTTGTTAAAGTGTAAAGTGTTGAAAGCATGAGAAAGTTGATGCATTGCATAATAAAGGTTGCAAATGTGAAATTGGAACCCTCCTTGTATGTCCTTGCTTGATTTGGAAATTTGAATATCCTTAACTTGGTAAGAGTTGTTTATGAATTTTGGATGAAATATGAATGCTTTATGTGATAAAGTAATTATACAAAATAGAGATCAATTATCTTTCCTTAATAGGAACATGGGATTGCATACTCATTCAATGTATTCTTAGAGATATGAATATTGTTATAACATGGTATTCATTGATGGTTTTCCTTATAAGTTATTTAAATTATCACATGTTGATAAATGCTAGTGTTTTATGCATTTAAAAGAGATGAGTTGACTTGCATATGTTATAAATTTGTGTGATACCACATGAAAGTGGAAGTGAAATTTGGTAATGAGTATGGAATCAGTATTTAACTTCTTGTTATGATGAGAAAAGTGAGTTGTGAAAGGATTGATTAAGAAATTATGAATGATATGTAACTTATAAAGAGAAATATCATGGATGTTGGGAGTGCTTTCTTATTCATATGAAAGGTAATGAAATTGTGTTCATATTAATGATATTGTAATGGTAAAAGTACTCCCTATGAATGTGAACATCCAAGTTCGGTGTCTATGTTGAGTGTTGTAATTAACCAAAAACTGCTTTGTGTACCCATGGGATGGTGAAGTATGTATCCATCCATGGAGGATATGTTTGGCACATAAGTATGGTGTAATGACCCACTTAACTTAATCCAAAAATCTCAACTAAATTTTTTTTTTTATGATTACTTATTCCCACTTATTCTTAATTGTGTTTGATTCAATTGCATACTCTAGGCATCTATCCAAATGGGATAGGCATCCATCCAACCAGGATGGACATCTAACCATACAAGTTAGGCATTTGTCCATACGGGACAAATAATTTCATCTATCTAATTCGAGATAGGCATCTATTCAAAGAATAGGTAATGCTTTGGCCAGAGACTTTAGACTCATCGGGACCATCCAAATCCTAAGTCACTCTCTAAAGACTACACTCCCCTACTAGGAATGCACCGAGGTCGCCGTCTTTAGGAGTATACAAAAAAAATTTTAAAAATAAGTTACAAGCTTGAGTTCTACCTCATAATTTGGCCTAAAGCCTTGGGAAGTCAAGCGAATCCATACGAGATCCCTTTTGAGTATGCATTGAATTACTTATAATCTACCAATTGGTGTTACTATACCCTTTCATTTAAAGACCAAGGAACTTAAAAAAAAAATGATCAAATCATCCTTAACCAAATCCTAATCCCCATTACCAAACGCCTGATTACAAGGGACAACTCCATCTCTAGACTACCTACATACCCGTTTCGACGTGGGATCAAGGCGTAAAGTATGTAGTTCTGGTTTCTAACTATTATATAATGTAAATTGTTTGGTGGGTACGCAACCCTTTCTAGGGTCAATGTCCCAAACAGTTTTCTCTACGGTTGCTACCCACGATGGTAGCTCCATAGAAAAAAGGCTCAAGGTGGCCTTTCGCTTGTGGCCTAAAACAATTAAGTCCTATTTCCTATTATATGTGTCACCCTTGACCCATTATTATCCACTGAAATTCATCAAGATAGATCATTTCCAAAACATTACACACAACCAAACTCTAATGGGGTTTTCTAAGGTTTAACTAAGCAGATGCAAATTCATTTTAAAATTTATCTTTTTAGATTATCGGTCCAAGGGGGATTACCCGCCCCTTGGATTTTAACTTCCAAATGACCCTTATTTCTCCTCGACGATTTATAGAGATGATGCCACAAATGTCGTTGTTGCAACTTTATTAGGCGTTAAGTGCAATAGTTCAACACAACGACATTACCTGTAAGCGTGACCCAGAGGCACCATAGATACCGAACGCTGCTAAGGTTTTTGGTTTCAACTCCTCTTCTTTAGTTTTCTAACTAGGAACTATTAATTTATAAAACTTAAATAACATTATATTAAAATAACTATGAAAATATTGCATGCAAGGAAAATTGTTTCAATTTCAAAAATCAAGATATAAATTTCAATAATTGAAGGGAACATTTGTGGAGAAAAATAAACAAATTATCTACTTGGGAAAAAAAATAATATTATTTCTTGAAGAAGAAAGACTAATAATGAAATGTAAGTTGCATGATAAACAAACAATTATTCAACTCCTTGAAAAGTAACTTGCATGATAAACAAACAAATGTTCAACTTCTTTAAATAAGAAAAAATTTAACTAAACATTGATTTATTTTGCAAGAATTGTTTTAAGAAGACTGTGAATCTAAACACATCTAATTGGAAGATAAATCCTTTCAACTTTTAATACTTAGCATCTAAATATGTACATACTAAACACTCATCTAATTTATATACATTATATTAAATAATTCAAAGAATAAGGTTCTCACTTACACAATAATTTGAAGGAACTTATATTTCATTTAATAATAAGTAAATTATTTAATTAATAATATTCTATTTCATATGTTATTTATCTTTTTAACTACAACTCATCATCAACATATTACTTATAAATACCTCCTTATCCATTTATATCCTAAATATAAGGAGTATTTAAATAATTTAAATGTAAAGTCCTATTTAAATAATCCAAAATATAAGGAGCATTTAAATAATTTAAATGTAAAGTCCTGTTTAAATAATTAGAGTGCACATAATAAGTAAACTTTACCAAACAATTTCTCAAATATAAAAAAGAAATAAATTCTCTTTTTCTTTTATTTTTAATAAAATTTTCAAACACTGAAATTAAGATTATTCTTTTTTTTTAATGAGTATAATTTAACCATTGATTTTAAAATTTATAGCTTTAAAAGGGAAACTCAAATAAGAAAGTTTTAAAGCTTTTTAGATAACTTATTAATTATCAAAAAGATGGTTTTTTCAAAGCAATTTTATCCCTTATCTTTTAAATTTTAATCTTTAAGAAATTTAAATAATAAGTCGGGTTAAATCATTGGTTCAAAACTATTGATGTAAATTAGAATTAAGGGTGTTAATATCTTTTTATAAAACAAGCAATTAATTTAATATAGTTATGATAAAATTAATTTTATACAAGAGAACATAACAACCAACCAAATCAATGGTAAATTTACTAATTAATTGATTTTTATTTATTTTATTTTATTTTATGTTTATCAACAAATAGATTACTTAAAATTTGTCTTAAATAAAATTGTCTTCACAAAATAAATACCCCCATGAAATAAAATTTAAATCTGAAGGAAAGAATTTCCTTTTTATTATAGTGAATACTAAAATTTAAACTAAACAAATTAAGTAAGCAATCTCAACCCTTGGCTTAGATTTAATCTTACCCCTTAGATTTAAAGTTCACCCACAACCCTAAAATCTTTATACTAGTACTAAAATTTAGGATTTTTCTTTCATTTCATTGTTGTGAATCTTGCAGGGAAGGATGGAAGAAGAAGAATGCATTCAGAAGAGTTCTACGAAATCTACCCTTGGAAGGATGGAAGAAGAAGAATGCATTCAGAAGAGTTCTACGAAATCTACCCTGCGAAAGAGATACGAAATCTACCATGCCTCTCTATGAGTTTGCTACCCTTTGCATCAATTGGATTCCTATTTTGTATAAAACTCTCTTAATAGGATAATTTTTCACAATCTTGTCTTCAAGTTAATGTATGCAAATGTATGCAGATTTTGAAAACCCTTTTTGCAAGGATTGGATAACTGATTTTGTTGTAGTTTTTTTTTCAAGTTTAGTTATTCTGTTTTTTTAGATAAAACTTTAAATCGGTTTTTTTAAATTTATTTCATTTTATTATATTTCATATTAAACTATTTCTATATGAATAAAATTATTTAATTTACTTACATAATAAAATAGACTATTTCTGGAACAATAGATTCAAAATTACCTTCATGGTTGTTAAGAGTTTTGACAAATTTAGTTGAGATTAAACTGTTATGCACAATAGTATAGATCTATAATAGTTACTCATATCAATTCTAAATTTAACTATTTATATTTAATTTAACTAAATCTAATTTTCCAATTACTTAATGATGAAGGTTTCTCTAACTGTGAAAGTGATTACTAGAAAAATATTTTTTATTGCTATAAGTAAATTAAGTTGTCCGTTCAAACTTTCATGCTAAAATCAAGCATGCCTGGGTCATAGGCTTCATTCTAAACAACTAGTTAAAGGTCTTTAGAAGAATCAACAACTTACTTTGCAAAATCTACACAATATACTGGATAAGCTATTGCATCATAATCAAATATTGAGACCACTGATGCTCGTGCTAGTGGAGAATTAGATTTAAGGGGAAAAAATAGAAGTTTAAACTCCAAATCATAAAGATTCTAAAGAGTACATATTTTAAGATAGTATTTCTAATTATATTGCCTTTTAAACAAAAATTATTAGAGTTGCATGAAAAGAGTAAAACCATATTTAATTTGATTTTTATCCCATAGCTTTTCTCTCCCAGATTTACTTTCCATTTCCAATCAATAATTTATGAGTAATTATTTCTTAGGTGAAACTAATTAATTCATTAACTAAGTTTCCTTTCTAAACCCACATATAAATATTAATTACCTCTTTTCCCTTGTTTATAACTAATTAAATTATAAGTTTTAGTGAAAGTAATTGACTAAAAAGTCAATTTAGTTAATACAAATTATTTTGCATGTTCAATTTTAAACAATATGTTTTTGTAACTAAAGTCAATTGCAATAATAATATTTACTATGCCAAGCTTCAAAATAGAATAACCTAACATTATTTCATTATTATCATTTAGTATTAAATCTAGACATCTATAATTTAGTAATATTTAATTTAATAATAATTTATTGATATCTTCTCTTTTTTTTGTATTTGGGAAATTTAATTTATCATTAAACTATGTAAAATTAGGTATTTCAAGATAGATATGCAATGAATCTATTTCATATATTTTATCGATAAATCTATTTAAAATCTTTATTCATAATTAAGATAAATGTTGTTTCCAATGAATTTAATCGAACTTTTACTGTTTCATGTTATGAATAAATTAAAACACCATTAGCTTTCTTTGAAATAAAATAAGATTGAAAACTCCAAATTTAAAATATTATTTGGAACCAATAGAAAATCTTAATAATAAATAAAAACTATATTTATTTCCTTTCTAAAAGACTAAAACAGATTTTTATTTTATTTCCTAAGATATTACAAAGAAATAAAAAAAACTTCATATATATTTTTTTGAAATACAACTAAATAAATTTTATAGATCAAACTTCCTTAATTGTTTGGAGGAAAATTCACTTATTTGATAATGCTCTCCTTTGTTGAAGATCTGCAATCGCTTTGATTTCTTCTCGACTTTTCCTCTTGCTCCCTTCGATCCTCGTCCTGCAACCTGGTATAGATCTCCTCCAAAACCCCTAGAAAATCCTATCTCCTACAATACAATATGTCTACCAAAATCCTCCTACTACTAACATGATTTGCAACAATTCAAAACTACTTATCAAAGAAAACAATGAACTCCCCCTTTTCAAAAATCTAGTGTTCAATATATAGAAAAGAGAGTCATTTTCCCACTACCATGTAACTTAATTGGTTTTGAGATTCTTTTCCTAAAATAATCCCATGCAAAAATGACTATTGTCATAATGGGGGTCACATGCAAAAATTTGAATTTGAGATTCTCTTCTAGAACCTTCTCATTTCCTCCTACAACATGTGCTAAATAACATATTGAGAAAATAAGTAATTTTTAAATTAATTTCATGCAAAATGATTGTTGTCATAGTGGGGGTTACATGCATATTAAATTTGAATTTTGAAATTCTTTCATGCAAGGCATATTTCTTACAACTTGTCATAGTGGTGGTTATTTGACCATGCATTTAAAAATCTGAACTTGAATTTTCCTCCATTTTATCAAAAATGAATTTCATAACTCCTTTGTCATAAAAAAACCATGAATAGAATTATTCTTGTCATAGAATAATTTTGTAACTCCCATGTCATATATTTGCTAAATATAGTATTTATTCCTTAATATTTTGAAATTGATTTTTTTTTTAGAATCTTCTTATTTCTCCTACACCATGTGCTCAATTGGAATATTGAGGAAATAAATAGTTTCCAAATAAATTATGACCTCACATGCAAGTAACCACTTATTACTCCTTTTTATTTAAAATTTTGACCTTATTTAATTTATCATTTCTAACTCATAAAAGTAATATTAAGAACAATAGTAATAATAATAATAATAATAATAATAATAATAATAATAATAATAATAATAATAATAATAATAATAGTATTATTAGCAAGTTTTATTGAAGTATGAAAAGAGGGTTATGACATATGGGAGGACCATACTATCTATGTGTTTATTTTCTTATTCATCACCCTACTAAGTGCCAACCCACAAGTTGTGGATAAGTCAGTATGTGAAGGGGTAGTAGCAACAAGAAAGTTCCTCGAGTAGGGGGACTAGTTACATGTAATGGTGACCTAAAGAAACCTTAGCTTCCACTTCTAAAGGAAAGTACTCATTTCTTCCCCTTATGCTAAGATAGATTTAATATCAATACTTTTTTTGGCATGATGCAATAGATATGATGCCACAACCCATTGATGTTCCAACATAGTGCTAGTGATGATGCCATGTTGTTGATGGTAGCAAGTTGAGCTTGAGGATGTGATTCCACGTAAATAGATATGTGAGGGTACCTTATATATGTTATGTATTCCTATTTAATACAAAGCAATATGGAGACGCTTGCATACGTGTAGAGGGCCACCCATGGTTGCTCAATCATTCATGTGTCGATAGGCATATGGGAGGGCCCTAGCCATGTATAACTCTAGCTACAACAATAGCTTTTGTGTGCCTTCTCCATGATGTATCTCCATGCAGGATGTGTCTTGCATGTGCTTTCTCCGCAAGGCACATTGTCATGCGACATACAACTATTGTGTGTCTTCTCTGCTAGGTGTATCGTTATGCTGCATTATGATGCGATGCAAGGTGTTGTTGAGGTGCACATTGTCATGTTATGTGGGATAGTGGGTTCAATTTGTGCCACATGATGGGCTATTGCAATGACAAGATGATTGTTCTCTCCTTCATCATTTGATGGCTAATTCTAGTCACATAGTGATGCAATGTACTATTTATTGATGAGTTTTATCTTTCTTGTGTGGATCAACAAATTTATTTATCCTTGTTTGTGATGGTTTAGCCATTGTTTGCAAATAATTTATATGTATCTCTCATGGTTACGTTTAATTTAGTGTTGCAAAATTCCATGGATTTTTCTTACCTTATTGTTGAAATCAATAATTTGTTTTCTCTTATTTATGAACATTGGTGGCTAAACTAGTTTATCTTTATTATTTTCAAATGTTGGCCTTGTGTTGTTATGTGTTTTCCCTCTAAGGACGTATGAGACAAACTTGGTTGAGTGTATATGAGGAAGTAGATGTAGGGAACCCCTTGAGGATGGGGGTATGTGAGGTTGTTATGTAGCTAGCATCCACTCCATATCTATGAGTGGTGACTATCTCTTGGAGGCTAAACACCTTGAATAAGGGATAGGGCATGATGGTATTGTATGAAGGGTCTCATTGTATGTGTGTGTGGCCCAAGACCATCAAGCCATTGAGTGAGATGTGAGGATTATAGATTTAGATATGATAAAGCACTTGGACTTGTTCAGAGAGACATACCCAATCATGTATTCTGAGATATGCCTACTAATGTAGCCTTGTATTGTGCACTACTTGGTGATGTGTATGAGTATGTATATGTAATATGAACATTTATCTATGTTTATTATTATTTAATATTGATAGAAGTGGATTATCGTGCTTTGAATAGTGCATGATTATTGTATTTTATGTAATTTGGATGTCAATTATGTATGAAATTTGGAAATTAAAATTATATCATGAAAGAATGTCTCTAAAAAATGATGAATAATGCTTAAAAATGATAGCGTCTTTTAGAATATTGAGTGAATGGGTGTTATTTATTTACTTTAATTAGTGAAAAATGATGTATTTTGCTGCTTATTTGGAGTAATGTGTAAATTTTGAATCATTGATTAAAGGAAAATTTTAATTGTACTATCATGTTTGAAGTTGAAAATATGGTAAATGGTAGCGATATGAATAGATATGAATGATTCTCCATGGCAAATAGAGCTATATTGTTACATAGATCCAAATAAGGAATACCTTTTTGATGTTTGTTAAATAAATTGTAGGACCAATATGTGCTATGTTTCCATCTTAGCCTTGCGACTTCTAGGAGTAATTTGAGTCCTAAGAGGGGAGGATGTAATGCCCCTCTAACCCTAGCTCAATTAAGAAGACCTATTATGGTATTGAATCCAAGATTGGATGCAAAACGTAGTAAGTGAATTTGATATTTACTTTAGATGATATATGTTAGATTTAGTGGATTGTATGATGTTGCTCTATTCAGGGAATATTTATATGCTCATTGTTGTAGTGAAATAATATATGAGAATGCATGCAATGTTAAAATCCCCTTTTGATGATTTTAGTTACTTCGACCTTTTTTATATATATTTATGTATGTATATGCATGAGCAACACACTTGATGTGTGAATGTTTAGTGGCTATAGGTACAGGGCATTGACTCCATCTAGTTCCACAAGTGTGAGCATGCCCATATCCTCGACAATGGTTATTAGGAGATGATACATTGGCCAATTCCCTTAAGGCTTGTTTTTCATACTCAGTCGAGTGCAATTTCCCCTTGTTGAGACTTGTGTTATATCTCAACAACCATATTTGGTAATGTCAGACAACTTTGACCCTATGTGGAGACCCCGTTAAGAGTGCCTCGGTGTTATATGCATTTCGTATGAATTTTATGACTTATATGAGTTAATGCTTTAAATAGTAACTTTTTTTTAATTTAATTGCTAATTATGATTAAATGAGTTTAATAGAATAGCATGTGATTTTGTATGAATTTCATGACTTATATGAGTTAATGCTTTAAATAGTGACTTTTTTGTGATTTAATTGCTAATTATGATTAAATGAGTTTAATAGAATAGTATGTGATTTTGCATGATGAAATAATGCTTGGAAGATTATTTTGGGGTTTTGAGTTTAATCAAGGTTGAAAATGAAGCAACCATCCATTTAAACTATGATATAATATGGTATTGAATTTTGTATTTGATATTTAAAAGAGATTATTTGATTTTTTAAAAAGATCATTTTTAGGCATATTTGTGCTCATTTTAATATGCATTGCATAATTAGAGTAAATTGGTCCATATGGGAATTAAGAAATATATTTTAATTGTTTATATATTTAATTATTTACAAAGTGAATAGTAACGTTCTTTTAAAAGGGAAAAATAATGCATTTTTATACTTAGCCAATTTTGAGAGGAAAACCCTCTCTTTGCTTGTTTTTTTCAAAAAAGAGATTGGATTGGATTGTAGATAGATTCTTGTGATATTGGGAGAATTGGAATAGGAATTTGAAGATCTTCAATCTATCCAGTGGATTTACAAATTTGTTTGGTATGTTGGGAGTTCATTGCATTGTCATTTTGAAGAAAAATGATGTAGGGCTTCTCATATCTCCTTCATTTCTTCATATTTTAGTTTAAAAATGGTTGAAAATGATTTGTAGGATGATTTAAAGAATATTTCCTCTTTGAATAATTTTATTTGAATGAGTATTTTATTTGTATGTTTCAAATTTGTAAAACATGGGTTTATAAAGGAAATGTTGCTAAAATCTTGTTTGATAATGGGAAGCAAATTTTAAATGCATTTTTGTGTTTCTACGTGCATTAAGACCAATGGGTTTAATCATTTTTTCATTTGGAGTATTTAGAATTTTTAAGCTTTTTGAGGTCCATCAATGGAGGATGGCCTCTTGGACTGGTTTTTGTCAAAAAATGAGTTTTATTTTAAAAGTAGAATTTGAGTGTTTTGATGTCATATTATAATGTGGAATGATAGATTATTATTTTAAAGATTTCTTATTTGACTCGATTTGAGTCCATTTTCATATAGTTATGGTCATTTGAAGATTGGGTGTATATGCGAATAATGTAGTTGAAATGCGAACGAGATAATGTATGTTGGATGATGGAACTCAATGTGAAATGATGAAATGTAATGAAGAATGGTTTATTTAGCATGATGAATTGATTTGAAGTTGATTTAGATGTTTGATTCATGTCTTCTTGACTGTGGATGAATTGATGCCTTATGATATGAGAAAATGTGTTTATTGGAAAAAATTGTGATTGCTATCTTGAGTTTACTCTTGTGATTGTAATTGAGAATCCTTTTTCATGAAGAATACAAAGAGCCTTGGGTGTAGTTAATAGGGACGATTGGGAAGTGGCTTCCAATGGGACATCAGGCATGAGTGTTAACCCGGTTGGCTATTGGGAGTAATGTGTGTTGGCATTTGGCATTATAACAAACAAGGAGAGATTGTTGGCATTTCAATAAGGATATTGAGAAGGTTGTTGATGATTATGGATATAACTGATTAAGGATGTTTACTGTCTTAATATTATTATTTTGTCATTGATGTCAAGAAATTGATTTTCTAATTCAGTATGATGTTGCCATATCTTGAGAAGTATGATTTGATGAGTATAAAGAAGTCGGTAAAAGACACAGAAAGAATATGATGAATAAGGGGAGGAATACGTTATTCAATGGGCAACTATTACCGAGTTAGACAATGATGAGATCATGATGTTTAGATTATTTTCATATCATACATATGTTATTGATTGTAAGGTTAATACTATACTATGTTACCAAGCAAAGAACCTAGTATGTAAACCCTAAGGAACCCAGTCGGTAAACCTTAAGGTTATCGCTATCGATTAATGAAGGCAGAATGTCTATCGTGTGAAGTTTAGTATTTACCGAGTTGCAACCAAGTAATAACAGAATGCATTAAATGATTACATGCATTATTTAATGAAGGAAGCTGATGAGCTGGCTATGATTAAATGATTGGTATGTCATGAATGAAGTTTGTTAAAGAATCTATGGCAAAGGAAAATTGGCAGGAAGATCTACAGCTCAGATTGAACCGCAATACCCTAACACAAGTTCCAAGAAATGTATGCAAGTTCCTAGGAGGGGTAAAACATTTTCAGATCGAAGGATACATTGAACCTGGTCAAGTATGAAGATCTGATGGCTATGATTGATCATGGGAAATGTGATCAAGGAGATTAAGCGGTTAGCTATTGTTTATAAATAAGGAACTATTGATAAATAATGCATGCGGGTAAGTGTATGCACAAGGATGCTACATAGTGATTATCGAGCACAGAAGTTTGAAGACCTGTTTGTATAATAGAGTATAGAGCCCAGCAGATGGACAAGATTAGTTCTATGTCTATATTGTATTGAGCAAATAAGAATCTGCTTTAGCATTTTAGATGTGAAGTTGCAGATAGATTTTTTTTACTGTTATTTTGAAAAGTGATAGAAAATCTCTTAACCGAGTGGACTTAACAGTCTTATTTGTAAAACCCTCTAGCAAGGTGACATTTTGATTGAGTGTTTAAAATCCTTTAACAAGGTCACTTCTAACAAGGTGAAGATCCTAACAGATCTGAGGGAAATCCCTTAACTGAGTCACATCTAGAAATGTGTTTGTAATCTTTAACAGGATTTGCTTTTAACCGAGCATACTCTAGAAGAATATATTTCTTAGTGGGTCCGAAATCTCACAGTGGTCCCTATTTGGGTTTCCACGTTAAATCTGGTGTTATGAGTGTTATGATGTTTATATGCTTTTGAGTTTGCATGTTTAGCAGTTTTGGCTATATTACTGATGTATAGGTTACCGAGGTTGAATCTGATGTTTTTCAGAAGATTAAGTTTGTATGATTCACCCCCCCCTCTCATCTTATTAGTTTGGCATCTGTACTTAACATTAAGTATCAGAACTATCAATTGGTATCAGAGCTTTGGACTCCAGAAGAAAAAGTTTAAAGGCACTTGAGGCAAAGATCCAAAAATGTATAAGAGGGATGCACTGAAGCTGAACAAGTCAAGTTTCTCTACATGGTAGAAAAGGATGAAGTTGCACCTATTAGGAGTTGGAGAATATGTTGTATATTATCTGGAGAATGATTTCATCACACCGAGCACCTATCCATTGACAATGGAAGAGATAAAGGCAAAGCAAGAACATATTCAAGTAATGATTGAAATAACATCTGCATTGACCGATTCAAAGTTTAATGATCTAGAAGGTTGCAATGATGCAAAGGCAATGTGGGACAAGCTCATATCTATGTATGGAGGTGATGAACATGTTCAAAGAGCAAAAGTGGACAGTCTAAGAGGACAACTTGAATCTATGAGGATGAATGAAGGTGAGAACATAACCCAGTACAGTTCAAGACTAAAGGAGATTGTCAATCAAATCAAAGGTGTAGGTGGAACTATTGAAGAAAAGGATATAAGTTGTTAAGAACCCTTCTACCAGCTTATGCAATCCGAGTCTCTGCAATCAATGAATTAAGGTTTGCACCCAATATGCTAGTTTCTTTAGATGCTACTATTGGTAAGCTACATGCATTTAAGTTGAGTAACTTTGATAACAATGGGTCATCGGTAAATAAAGTTGAATCTACATTTAGTTCTTTTCATCTTGATGAATCTAATGATTACAATGAAAGAAAGTATAAGTACTCTGAAGGAGATCACAGTGGAGCAAGTGAAAGATTCCTTCAAGAACATGGAGGAAGTACACAAACTGTATGAGGAAATTAGAAAGCAAGAAGAGTTTGAAACACTATTAGCCAGAAGGTTATCAAGAGGCAAAGGTAAGTATAAAGGAAAACTACCTTTGAAATGTTTCAATTGTGATAAGATAGGACATATGGCTTCTAACTGTCCTGACAAAGATTCTACTGAAAAGAGAGATTACCGAAATGATAGATAGAAAGATAATCATTACAAAGGACACTGAGACTTCAGAAGAAGAGATAGAAAGTCATGCTTAATAGCCGATGAGGAATCCAATGATGATAAATCAGATAAAATTGATACAGAGGAAGTAGTTTATGTGGCTATCAAAGATGGATCAGATGAAGAAAGGTATGAAAAAAAAGCCCTAATATCCTACATAAATACTAATGATTCTTGGATCATAGATAGTGGATGTTCACATCACATGATAGGTGATAAACACAAGTTTGTTATGTTAGAAGACTATGATGGAGGCTATGTAAGATTTGGTAATGATGCACCATGTCCGGTAAAAGGTAAAGGATCCATAACACTTCTTGACAATGCAAAGTGCAATAATGTTTATTGGGTTGAAGGTTTGAAATATAATTTGTTGAGTGTAGCACAACTAAACAATACGGGATACCGAATAGAATTTCAGAAAGGAATTGTCAAAGTTCATGACAAGCATGGAAAGTTAGCAGCTACCGAGACACAAACAAAAGGTAACACATTTCACCTTGACTCAACTCAGAATAAATGTTTGCATGGAAAGATAGATGATACCTGGTTATGGCATAAAAGGTTTTGTCATGTAAATTTTGATAATCTGATCGAAATAAGCAAGAAGCACCGAGTAAGAGGTCTACTGAGTTTGGAAAAACCTGAGAATGTTATGTGCCGAGGATGCCAGATGGGTAAAATGACAAGATCAAGCTTTACAAGTAAGTCTTATACTTCCAAGGGAATTTTAGATCTTGTGCACACTAATCTTTGTGGTCCTATGAAAGTTCAAAGTTATTATGGTGATAAATATTTCATATTATTTGTGGATGATTATTCAAGGATGATGTCAGTAGTGTTTTTAAAAGAAAAATCAGAAGCTTTTCAAATGTTTCAATGGTATAAGGCAAGAGTTGAAAATGAAATAGGAAGACAACTAAAATGTCTTAGATCAAATAGAGGAGGAGAGTTCACATTTGATGAGTTCAACTTTTTCTGCAATGATCATGGTATAAAAAGACAAGTCTTTGCACTGAGAACTCCACAACAAAATGGAATTGTTGAGAGAAGAAACAAATCTATTGTGGATTGTGCCAGAACCCTGATGATTGAAAAGAAAGTGCCACAAAAATTTGGAGAGAAGAAATAAGCATAGTAGTTTACACCCTGAACCGAGTACAACTGAAGAAAGGAACTTTGAAGACACCATATGAAATCTGGTATGACAAGAAACCTAATGTAAGTTATTTTAAAATCTTTGGAAGTAGATGCTATGTACACAAAGATGATAGAAATGGCAAGTTTGATCAGAAAAGTGAAGAAGAAACATTTCTTGGTTATTCTTCTAGAAGTAAAGCATTTAAATGTCTAATTAAATCATCTAACAAAATAGTAGAAAGTGCAAATGTGAAAATTGATGAATTTGTAGAAAGAAATGATGAAGGAAATTCCAAGGAACCAGAAGATTATGATGAATTTGTCTATGTTCAACCTACAAGTCTTATTGAGAAAACTACTAAAGGAAATGAAGAAAATATTCAGTTACCGAGTGATGAAGAAGATCATACAGAGCCTACCGAGCATGTATTAGCCAAGTATGTCAAAAGACATCATGTATCAAGTCAGATTATAGGAGATAAGGATGATCCAATGATGACAAGGAACAAACTGAGACGAAACACATGTCTGATATCTGAATTTGAACCAAGAATAGTGAAAGAGGCATTTAACAGTGAAGATTGGATAAATGCTATGACAGAAGAGATTGATCAAATCAAGAAGAATGACACATGGACACTGGTCTTAGGACTGAAGGACAAAAATGTAATCGGTATAAAGTGGATTTTCAGAAACAAGCTGAATGAAAAAGGTGAGGTCATTCGAAATAAAGCAAGACTAGTTTGCAAAGGTTATGCTCAAGAAGAAGGAATTGATTATGGTGAAACTTTTGCACCTATGGCTAGACTTAAAGAAGTAAGAACATTGTTGGCATATGCTGCTTTCAAAAATTTCAAGGTATATCAAATGGATGTCAAATCTGCATTTCTGAATGGTATATTAGAAGAAGTTTTTATTGAGCAACCTGAAGGATTTGTTGAAGATGAGAATAAAGATCAGGTATGTAAATTGAACAAAGCTTTATATGGTCTGAAACAAGCACATAGAGCATGGTATGAAAGATTGCACTCTTATTTAATCAAGATTGGTTTTATAAGGACAAGTGAAAACAACAATATGTACATGAAGAATGATGAAAATGGAATACTGATCTCAGTCATATTTTTTGATGATATTATCTTTTGTGGAAATGACTCTATGCAAGAACTTTGGAAATGAAATGAGCAAAGAATTTGAGATGTCATTAATCGGTGAGATAAAGTATTTTATAGGTTTACAGATAATGCAAATGAAAAATGAGATTTTCATTACTCAATCCAAGTACATAAAGGAAATCTTGAAGAAATTTGGAATGGAGGATTCAAAACTAGTAAGTACTCCTATGACTACCAACTGCAAATTATCAAAGAATCATGAATCTGCATCTGTTGATGATACTTTACCGATCCATGATTGGAAAGTTGCAATATGTTGTTCACATCAGGCTAGATATAGCACATGCAGTAGGTATAGTTGCAAGATTCTCTACAGATCCTAAGGAAACACACATGACAACAATCAAGAGAATTTTTAGATACTTGAAAGGCACTGAGGATTATAGCTTAATATATCAGAAAGGAAATGACTTTGATTTAAAAGTTTATACTGATGCTGATTGGGCAGGCAACATTGATGATAGGAAAAGCACAAGTGGAGGAGCTTTCTTTTTAGGAGAAAGACTAGTGAGTTGGCTTAGCAAGAAACAAGGATGTGTTTCACAGTCAACAGCAGAAGCTGAATACGTTGCTGCAGCATTGAATTGTACCAACATAGCATGGACCAAACAACTGTTGAAAGGTATAAATGAGAAAGTTACCGAGAAGAAAGTGGTGTTGGAGTATGTTAGCACAAAGGAACAAATAGCAGATATCTTCACCAAGCCACTGCCAAGGGACACTTTTGAGTATCTCAGAAGCAAGTTAGGGGTCCTACCCCTATCTTCTACTCACTGACCGAGTTCGGTGAAAGCATCAATTCGATGACTCTACAAAATATCTTTTAGGAGTTGATGTTGATTTACACACTTTAGGATGTTTTCTAAAGGTGTGCAGGAAACAATACAGGGAACAGGAATTGAAGACAAAATGCTCTGACTGAGACTAAATTAACACATAACAGCAGGAATTCACTTCTCAGCGGAAGAAATTATGTTTTAGTTCTTTACTTTTTGGCATTGTTGTCAAAGGGGGAGAAGACTGAAGAAAAGGGGAGAAGACAGAAGAAGAGGAGAAGACTAATGTATGGGGGAGAGTTCTGATGACAGGAGGAGAGCATTTCAGCATTTCAGAATCTCACAACAATCCGAATCAATTAGGTCAAATCAATTGGGTTTGCCATCAATGCCAAAGGGGGAGATTGTTGGCATTTGGCACTATAACAAACAAGGAGAGATTGTTGGCATTTCAATAAGGATATTGAGAAGGTTGTTGATGATCATGGATATAATTGATTAAGGATGTTTACTGTCTTAATATTATTATTTTGTCATTGATGTCAAGAAATTGATTTTCTAATTCAGTATAATGTTGCCATATCTTGAAAAGTATGATTTGATGAGTATAAAGAAGTCGGTAAAAGACACAGAAAGAATATGATGAATAAGGGGAGGAATAAGTTATTCAATGGGCAACTATTACTGAGTTAGACAATGATGAGATCATGATGTTTAGATTGTTTTGATATCATATATATGCTATTGATTGTAAGGTTAATACTATACTATGTTACCAAGCAAAGAACCTAGTCGGTAAACCCTAAGGAACCTAGTCGGTAAACCCTAAGGTTATCGCGATCGGTTAATGAAGGCAGAATGTCTACCGAGTGAAGTTTAGTATTTACCGAGTTGCAACCGAGTAATAACAGAATGCATTAAATGATTACATGTATTATTTAATGAAGGAAGTTAATGAGCTGGCTATGATTAAATGATTGGTATGTCGTGAATGAAGTTTGTTAAAGAATCTATGGCAAAGGAAAATCGGCAGGAAGATCTACAGCTCAGATTGAACCGCAATACCCTAGAACAAGTTCCAAGAAATGTATGCAAGTTCCTAGGTGGGGTAAAACATTTTCAGATCGAAGGATACATTGAACCTGGTCAAGTTTGAAGATCTGATGGCTATGATTGATCATGAGAAATATGATCAAGGAGATTAAGTGGTTAGCTATTGTTTATAAATAAGGAACTGTTGATAAACAATGCATGCAAGCAAGTGTATGCACAGGGATGCTACATAGTGATTATCGAGCATAGAAGCTTGAAGACCTATTTTGAATAACAGAGTATAGAGCCCAGCAGATGGACAAGATTAGTTCTATGTCTATATTGTATTGAGCAAATAAGAATCTGCGTTAGCATTTTAGATGTGAAGTTGCAGATAGATTTTTTTTACTGTTATTTTGAAAAGTGTCAGAAAATCTCTTAACCAAGTGGACTTAACAGTCTTATTTGTAAAACCCTCTAGCAAGGTGACATTCTGATTGAGTGTTTGAAATCGTTTAACAAGGTCACTTCTAACAAGGTGAAGATCCTAACAGATCTGAGGGAAATCCCTTAACCGGGTCACATCTAGCAATGTGTTTGTAATCTTTAACAAGATTTGCTTTTAACAAAGCATACTCTAGAAAAGTATTTTTCTTAGTGGGTCCAAAATCCCACAGTGGTTTTTCCCTATTTGGGTTTCCACATTAAATTTGGTGTTATAAGTGTTATGATGTTTATATGCTTTTGAGTTTGCATGTTTAGCAGTTTTGGCTATATTACTGATGTATAGGTTACTGAGGTTGAATCTGATGTTTTTGAGAAGATTAAGTTTGTATGATTCACACCCCCCCCCCTCTCATCTTATTAGTTTGGCATATGTACTTAACATTAAGTATCAGAACTATCAATGTGAAACAAGTGATTGGAGAAGTTCATGTAATAATAAATTAAGTATAATGGATATATGTGTGTGTGATTCTGCATGTCTAAGTGCTTTTTTGGGCTTGGGATGAGTTGGGATGTTGAGACCATCCATGAGAGATGGCTAATTGGTAGTGGACTCCTAGTCCTGATTAGAGGATTATCCGTTCCACATGAGCTATGGATGCTTTGTGAAGGCACTTCCCTATTGTTTCCCCATCACATATTGAGTAGTACCCATGATGTATTTTATTCCATGTTCTTATGATGTTACCCTCTATGATCACATGTTTTCTATGTTTACTCCATGTTTGGTGTGAGTGTCAGCCTCTTTCCCCAAGTGTCTTATATGCTTCTTGTGTTTGGGCTATGTGATAATCTCCATGAGCACAGTGGGGTGGACTTAAGGGTTCCACATGATTTGGTGACATCGCAAGCCATCATTGGGGACCAAAGACTTGGCATTAGATTTGACATCAGACTTCATATTCATATTCTTCTTCTCGCTTTCTCTCATGTACTTAGTTTATGCTATTTTATGCTTATGTATAAATCTTGAGGACACATTTCCTATGCATTGTAATATTGTAATCATGTTTAATGGACCCTCACAATGAAGGGAAATATAATATTAGAATGATACATGTTTTTAGTAGATTTATGTGTGTCGGTATTGGTACCAGACATGAAGAGCATTGTATTATCTATCTTGTGATTTCAATGTCATATCTTGGTTTACCATAGGAACACTTCAATTGGTGCACTAAAATGAATGTATATGATATTGAGTAGATTCGAATATTGAATTAGTCATCTCCCTTTGTGGTCATGAGTTATTGACCAAGTTATGGTGGATTTGAGCCCTTCGGAGTTAATTTAGGCTTAATTTAAACCACTTGAAAAGTGTTCTTGGAGTCCAATTGTGTATTCTAGTTGTGTTAGTCTCTTTTGTGTCTATATGTGTTGTTTGTAGGTGTTTTAGGTTGATTTGTGGTAAAATGAGTCCACCCAGACTCTGCCTTGTCTAGTAGGAGCCATTTGGTGACCTAGTGTCAATCAACTTGACCCAGTTTGGTAGCTTTTCATCATTTTATCCTAAGTCTTAGATCCTATTGTATTTTTACTTCAGCAAGGGGTTCAGGGTGTCCAAGACATTGTACAATCCAATGGAGAATCTCACTAGTCTAGACTAACATGCGGCTCAAAGGACAAAAACACAGATTACTAGCCTTAGAGGCATGAACATGTATCATGGATGCCAGTGCATCCCAAAGACACTAGAATAGTTGGAGGGCACTAGATAATTTTGATAGTATCCATTTGGTATGATATTTTTTAGTTATGACACTTGAATTCTATTTCGGTAGCTTGTGCATTATCATTCAATCTGGAGATGATTCGGGGAGTTAAGGGTGTCAAATTGATTCCATTTGTTACATTGCAAAGCTAGTGACATTTGGGAGCCCTCTAAGGTGTTTTGAGTGGCTTTGGTTGGTTTTAGAGGTGTCCATTAGAACTAGGATTTCGTCGAAGCTCATTGGTGACACCTAGGACCTAGTAGGTGGTTCTGTTTGTTGATCCAAGTATTGTAACTTTGGGGATGGTCTTGTGTGACCTTAATCATCTTAGTAACTATGTCTTATGGTTTTGAAGACCTTTCCCCATGTTTAGTTGTTGTTTCTTATGTTTAGTGTTTTGCATGTACATTGTTGTGTATCAACAAGTTGATCCTTCTAGAGATTGAGAATTTGTTCTTAGTTGTGTTGTATGCATGGAACTTATTTACTTCAAAAAAAAAATCCACGTATTTCTTTTATGTTTCTCTCTTGTCCTCTATGGTTCCTTGGTGGGACATTACATGTTATCATTTCAAATTATGTTGAATTGATGTCATGAAACATTTATAAAGTTACATGAATCCATAGACCATGTTCAAGGCACCCATATAAGTAAATTATGTTTTTTTGTATCTAGAAAAATTCATAAAATCACAAATCTCAATTAATTAAATTATCCTTAATTATTTGTTGTTCTCATGCTTGGATCTAAGAGTTTACAAGGAGTTTAGCCAATTTTTATAGTCTCTTATAAATCACTCTATGATTGAGTGAGAACTGATATGCTCAATCGATATCCTATTAAAAGTTTCTAATATTTGTGGTATTGATAAAAGGGATACCCGCCTAGGTTAGCAGAGCCTAAAGAACAAAGGTAATCGTATTCCTTTTTTGTTGGCAAATCTCCCAAAGTCTTTGAACATAAGGAATTGGTTAATCTTTATAATATTTTGAGGAATAATATGGAAGCACCAACAAATAGGTGACTCTTATAGGGAGAATCTTAATTAAGTTTGCACATCCTTAATATCTTATGGAGTATAGTGGTTAATTATGGGTAGAGTAAAAAAATATTGACACAATACTTGTTCATTGTCAAATATCTTGAAAGGGCTTGGATTTTTTATAATATTTGGTTGAGTTTTCTCATTCTCATCAAATCATTGTTCCCATTTTGGGTGGAAAATGAAAATGAAACTTTGGTTGTATAAAATTTTAATTACATTTTCAATAATTAACGGTAGAATATCTCTACTCCAAAATGATCCAAAAAAGAAGTTGGCTGGAGATATTCTAACTCCAAGGCAAACATGGAAAGCCAATGAAATAAGTAGGTCTTTCGCCCCTATATTTGATCCCTTTTTTAAGTTCAAGTATAGAAGGAAATATTACTACCACACCGATTAGAAGTGATAATATAGAGATCAATGTGTTTAGGGCTAACTATTTGAGAGATAAAATAAATTGGATGGGTCATAGTATTATGAGATGTTGAATAAATTTGAGAAAGAAAGAGAGTAGGCTCAAAGGAAGTATTACCGTAGAAAAAAGTTGTCCTCTCAAATTAATCCTTCTAAGGTTAGTTTCATTGAGAACACATTTGTAATTTTTGTCATTGAACATGTGAGATAAGAAGCTAATTCATATTTGAAAAAAGATGGGTCTACTTTTGGTATTGTTAGTCTATTTTGGTCCTCAATCCCAAATAGCCCTTAATTAGATCATTATGTTTTTTTTTGTGTGTGTCTTTAAGGTCTTAGGTCAAGATTAGTCCTAGGTTGTGGATGAACGAAGTCATAAAGTATTTTACAAAATATGGTCTTGATTTATCAAAAAGAAAGAAAAAAATTTAATTCATTAAAATTATTTCACTTTAGAGGGAATAGCTAGATTCATGTCTTGTTGAAATTTTCCAAGAAGGGAGCTCACGTTGGAAAATGTACCCATGTAGCATGCAAAAGAATAGGGTTTGATGGTGTGTTGTTGATTCATCTCTCTCCTATCAATCTACTATAGTGGCCATGACTTTTTTAGTTCTTCCTGGAAGGAAAATGTGGAGTTACGAGCCCTTTCCATGCCTACTTTCAAGCTTTTTGGGTATGTAATGTGGTTTGAAGTCACTTCCTATTTTTTAATTTTGACATAGTTGTATGTGAAGGTTAAATAAAACTCATTAATTATAAGGGATCATTATTTTTTCTTTATATGGGCATGCTCATGGGATCTCTCCACTATTTTTTTTGCAAATTGCCCATATTGTATGCTTTGAATACCCATTTTCCATCATTTAGTCCATGATAAAAAGTGCACACCATATTTACTAATATTTTATGTTAATGAAGTTAGAATATCAATCAAATTGCCAAATTTAATATTTCAAGCTAGGTTGTCAATCTATTTCATGATTTTTAAGGTGATATCCCTCATATGTCTTGACATGGGTAGCAAAATCCATGTATTTCAATCCTATTTGAAGGAAATTTGTGAGCAGGGGTTTTATGTAGTTCAATTTCATGTTGTGTTATATCTCCAGTGAACAATAGAAGGAAGCATTAACACAATAATAACATAGTCCTACCATTTTACTAGGGATAGTCACAAAAGAAAACAATACATTGAAGACAATAGCCTATGCATACATGACAGAGGAAGTGATCCCATTAGAAGTATATTCATACCATAGAAGATAGATATTAATAAGTGCAATGGTAGAATATTTGAAGATGGCATGGAAACAAATAGGATTCAAAGCCATGAAATAACCTCAAAAGGGAAAGTACGAAATGAAAAATGAGACCATGATAGCATATAAAGGGACAATGCACATATTTAAAGGATAGTCTACTACAAAGATGTTGATAATGCACCTAAAGAGATACCAAGAAAAGGTTGTAAATTCCATTTAAGAAGGTGACACAAATGCCACCATGCAAGAAGAGTGAAGATAGTCCTAAGGAAGGAAATAAAGGCATGTGTGTAATGTGTTTTGGGTGGCAATCTTATAAGATGGATAGAGGATACCCCCTTATATAGTAACAAATGATAAAGAATCATTTATAAGGCCCTGAGATAGTCAAATCTCAATTCAAGTGAAGAAAATTTAGTATGAATGACAATAACTTTTGAAAGATATCAAGTGTGAGGAATACTTGTCCTTGAGAGGAGCATTGGGAATTTACAATTTAGATCTTGCAAAGAGCACAATCCTAGATGACAGAGTTATGGTTTTTGATATTGATTGTCATCATGCAAACTAACGAATAATTTATAAATGTAGTAATGATTAGATGACAATGCAAAAAAATCTAAAAACATCAAAAGTTTTGTGAAAGCTTAAGTGTACAATGTTGATGAACAAATGTAAGTATTTGTTAGGTTTTCACATCCTTCGTGTTCTAAACAAACAAGGCATCTTATGACATGCCTATTGCAAGGGCTACATATGATAATAATGGATCAATAGGGAAGTGATAAATAAGTGATAGTTCAACCACCTAAATGATTTTCATAAAGGAAAGAGCATATATTGAGATGACAATGTACAATTAATGATACCTGTATCACTTATCTAACTAGCACATGAAACCTAAGATCCATTCGATGGCATTACCTTAATGGTAGGAGGTAAAATAATGCATCACAACCTTTGTGATTATGTGCTAACATTTTGAATATTGTGGGTTCAAGTGTCAAGAGCTAGAAGGCAACCTTCAAGAGACAATACATAATGATGATAAGGGAAATTGAATAATGTTGATGTTAACATAGCAAGATATAGAAAGAAGTGACAGTGGAAATGGAAAACCCTCATAAGGTCAAAACCTCTCTATTGCTCCAAACCTATGCAAAAAAGGTAATGATGTAAACATAAGGGTTTCATTTTCATTGAATATACTCTAGATGTAAGTTTACTTATTTCCATAATAGTCCCAAATGACTATGCTAAAAGGAGTAAAGAGCGTCCATAAAAGAAAAAATGTTGCAAATATGTTGTTGATGAGTATGATTGGTTGTCATTGATGTCAACATAATGGTTGTCATTGGTGTCAACATTTGATCTTGGTGTTGGTAATCCGGAAGATGTGTCCCCAAAACCTTTAGTGCTTTGGAAGATGTGTTTCAATATGGATTAGTTGAGTTGATGGTGATCCAGATATCTTTGTTTATCGGATATGGTGTTCATCGATTATATTCATGTATATCTTGGTTCCATTCCTAGTTTTTCTTGTATTTGGCAATGGTTTTTGGGTCCGGATTAAGTCCAGAATTCGAGGATGAGTAGCGACATTGGTGCAGCGTGTGATTCACGATTTGGGTCTAGAATTTGCAATGGATGTAGCATGTTGATCTAACCGATGATGTGTGTTGTGGTATGGTCTACTTCTAATTCCTTCTCACCGCCAGAATGTTTACTATTGACCTATTTTAGATCTTTGTCTTGGCCACCTTAGAAGATTATGCTTCTTGAAAGATAGTATATATATGAGGATGTATTGTGTTAGTATGGAAAAAGTGTGGAATTGTTATTGTTAGGATTAATGATAGTCCCAAAGATACTGAGAGGGGGGGGGAGGGGGGGGGGGTGAATCAGTATCTAACCGGTTAGCAGAATATTTAAATTTATTAAGAACTTTGCATCCCAAAACAGTGTACCGGTAAATAAGAATTAATGCAATAAGCAAGAACAATAAACACTGCATAGAAAACACACCATAACACAAGATGTTTAACAAGGAAACCTGGTGTGGGAAAAACCTCGATGGGATTTGTGACCCACAATATTCACTCACTGGCCAATGAATAAATATTACTTACAATGAGGGGCGTGCACATGCAGGAAGGCCAATTGCCTAGAGCTCATTGCTCAATAAGAGTCACACTGACTACAAAAGTGGATTATGAAATCCAATACAATGTACTCCTTCAAATCAACATCAACTATTCCAGGTTTAGTACTGGTTTAAGCTCATTCTAAAACCAAAACCTTTGTTGTCAACTATATCTCCATATACAAAATATCATCCATATATTCTCTCCATGCATATTACCTTAATACACACAATGACCTATAAGATCTCATACATATATGTGAGTCTTTTACACTATGCCATGTCGGCTTTACAAAAGATAATTACATTTAAATACAACAAACAAAAGTTTATTCCCTGTCGGCTGGGGTGTCGGTATGCACTATTGCCGCTACCGGTGAAGTGTTTGCCAATGTATGTAGATGTCTATGTTGGTGTCAATAACTGTTGGTGGCTTTACCAGATGAGTGCCAGAAGGTTGCCAGATTGTTTCCATCAATGGCAACACCATTATTCTCCTAAGAGTGTAGAATGCCAACAATCTCCCCCTTTGGCATTGATGGAAACACTCGTGAGAAAAAAAAAAAACTGTTCCAAAAACTGAAGTCCAAAAGGTTACCAAAAAGATATGCTCCCCTTGAGCAGATGATCTCCTTTGATTAATCATTTTTCTCTGTCCACTACTCCCCGTTTGACATCAATGACGAAGGTTGTCAAAAATTTGTCAAACGAGTGCAAAAATTTCACCTTAAAGTTTGTAACTGGTTGGTTACAATCTGGAATATATCTGCCAAAACCAAATTAAGACTATGCATGAATCTATTGTTGTTGTTCAGGGTTGCCTCAGTCTGTTGGATCGTGTTGGTGAGATGATGCATGTTCTCTTTCAGTGATCTTTCTCCTTGAAGTAATTCCTTAGAGATTTCATTTCTTAGATAGATAAGGTTGTCCAACTTAGGACCAAGTTTATACTTAAGTTCTCTGGCATTAGCCTTAATCCTTGCCTTCTCTTTCTCAAATTTCTCCAATTTCTCCTCAAAACCTGCTATTTCCTACTCAATAACTGATATAGGTTCGCATGAACCAATTATGTTATCAACTATGCCATCTATTTCTTTCTGTACTTTTCTTATTTCCTTTTCTATGTCTTGTGTAAAAAGATGGGGTTTGCATGTTTCTCTGTACAACTCTTTGTATTCCGAAATTGTAGTGTTCAGTGTTGGTAATAGTGTATTCATGTGTTTTGTGCACTTCTTTATTGTGTCCTCAAATAATTTTTCCTTTTCCTTTTCAAATTTCTCTTTGAAGGTGTCCTCATTCACCTTATCAACCGTTATTATATTGTCAGTAATAAATTTGGACAATGTGTCCAATTTACCTAAAGAATCCTTTACATGATCTATGTTACATTTTGATGCAATAAATTTAAGAATTGGTATGGTGTCATCAAGTGCCTTGTAAGCCAATGCATTACAGTCAGTTATCTTCTTGATACAATCCAGGAGTACCTCTATTACATTAGTAGGTCTGAATTCACTTGATGAAGTACCTGATGTCTGACCTATTACCTTAATTACCTCTATGCTTCCAATATTTGTAACCATTTTGCTTGTGTTAACCTTCGGTGGATCAGTCCGAGTTTGCATTTCAACCAATAAAGGTTTGTCTGATTGCTTAGGTATCTCAGTGATTATCGGTTTCTTTGCTTCAATATGTACCTCTGCCTCGGTAGGTTTCTCTGTATGCTCAATTGTCGGTATCTCAGTCTCGGTAGGTTTCTCTGTGCTATCATCTATACCTTCAGTATTCTTCCCAATGTCCAATGGTTGCTCTGTTTGGGATCTCAACCTCAACATACTCTACCAGTTTATCAACAATGTTGCCACTGTCAACATTATCATCCTTAGCCTCTGTATCGTCCTTGTCCACAACAATATTCACTTCCTAAGTATCCACATTCATGGTGAATGGTATTTCAGATTTAGGATTAGTGTTATCATGTGTGATACCTTCACTTTCAGTAACCAGTGGAACATCAGTATGTACCGGTGCAGTATCCAAAGGTGGTGGCAAGTTATCAGTTATCTTGATGTTTGGTATTCCACCAACTTTACCTTTCCCTTTGTCTTTATCCTTTTAATAAAATTTGAATGTTTTCTTTGGTCGGTTCAATTCCTCTTGTTTTTCTTTTTCCATAAAAAAGATATCCCATTTATCAGCAGTCTCCTCTACAATCTCATTTACTCTACCTGCCATCAAACTTACTTGTCAGTGACCACTAGCAAAAATGGATCTGTTAGCCTCACAAATCAGGTCATCAATCTCCTCTTTTGAGTTAACCGGATGTATAGCTAGAAGTTTTTCAACTTTTAATTTCTTGTCCAATTCCATCACTGCAATCCTCTTGGCATCCAATCTTCTATATATTTCATTGGGCAAATCATCCACTACTTCAATTAAAACTTTCTTGTATATATCTAGATGTAAAATTATATTGTTTTCAATGCTTTCCTTGTCTAAATCATTGAATGTGTTATACAATTTTCTCACATTAGCCAAATTACCATCATCAGTTATTTCATTTAACAAATTATCTAATGAGGGTATGACCGGTTTCTATTTCTTCTTGGGAGTTGGTTTCTTAGCCAGTTGCCTTACTACCTGTTGTTTCTTCCTTAAAGTCCTTGTTCTCTTGGGTGGAGGAGAGGGTACTGGTGAAGGTTTTCTCTTCCTTTCAACTCTTTTGAATTCAACTGGTATCTCACTGTCAGAAGATGTGCCAACCGGTGAAATGTGTGCCTCCGGTTGCAGTCCTTCTAGCTCACTAGTCGTTATACCAATAATGTTCATAACATTTTCTTTGATTTCCTTTACTTGCTTTGATGCATCTCTTATATATTTCTCTCTTTTCTTCCTTTTCTTCATTGTTTTCACATTACTTTTAATTGTTTCAACACTACCAAAAACTTCTTGTGTTGGTTCTCTTCGTGCATCTAATAAAGCTTTTGCATAAGTCTCAATTATGTTGAGATCTACCTCATAGCCCATTTCAGTTACCCATACAGTCCTAGGAAGTACAGCTTTCATCCATGTTTCATCCTTCTTTATTACAAAACAAATTTATTTATCATATTTGTCCACTACACTCTGTAGTAGTCTTTCTCTAGTTTTCATTTTGGCTTGAAAAGCTTTAAAGTATTCAGTTATATTGTTGTCCTTCGTAGTTCCCATGCCAGTAAAATCTTCCTATAATTGTTTTCCTACCGGTATGTCATATCCAAAGTCTTTTTCTCCTATACTGGGGATTTCTTTTGTGAAATACAACATTAAGCATACTAAGAGATTACCAAAGTGAAATGTCTCTTTCTTATAACCTTTAATCTTTTTCAAATTATCCATGAGTTCATCTTCTAGCCATTCACACACATCTATTTTTGTTTTGTTGTTCACCATTTCATAAGCACTATTAATGCAAAGACTAGAAACTGAATTAAGTCTGTTTGCATGAGTAGTCTTGTAACCTAAAACCATACTTATGAATCTCACATTGATGTCCTTGATGTCATTCACCCTTAGTGGTCTACTGTCTGATGTTGCTCCAGTTAGGGTCATTACTTTGTTGTTAGCAACTTTCTTTGTTTTGTCTGGCCTGCTGTCGGTTGAGGGTAAACCTGTTACTGCCCTAATTGCTTGTCGGGTAAATTTGCAAACAAAGTCTAACCATAGAAATTCTCCATGTGCCCTACTTAGGACAATTCTCACTACATCTTCCAGAAATTCAGGGATATTTAGTATCTCAACAAAACCTAAAGTCTCCACAATTTTGTGCTCAGGTTTGATAGTGCCATTTTCATCACAAATTACAGTTTTAAACATTTTCAGAAATTCCTCATAACCTAATTCTTCAATGTTGCATTGAATATATACCGTAGGGTCTTCAACATAAGCTAAACCTTTAGGAATCTTCAAAAATGCTCCTATGGAATCATCTTGCTTAGCTACTTCAGGAATAATTTTAAACATAGGCCTAGGGCGTTTTACATTTTCCACAATAGTAGGGTTCATAATAAATCGGGGAGAAGAAGAAGAAGCCATTTGAAAAATACTTTTAGCTACCTGATAATGTCTAAATGCTTGAAAGAAATCGCTTCACACCTTCGCCTTGAATGCCTTTGCTTAGATTTCACGCTCTCTGCTAATTTGAATGCTCGGTGAATCAAAAATGAGGGAAAACCGATGATTTATAATTAAATTTCTCTCAACAACCACATTAAATGCTCACCTGTTAAGTGAAAACTTAACACATCTGTCAGTAAAGAAGAAATCTATCTTCTCACCATCGACTGAGCGTAATCTGCATGATATTCAATTTGTTGCAATACCCCCAAAGGGTTACTTCTCAGTTGGATGAAGAATCTCCTGCTGGTGGAGTAATACCCTGTTCTATCGGTAAAGAAATAGTCTCATCAACATTTTGATCTGTCTTTCTAATCCATTGTTTTGAAAATTCTTGCTTTACCTCATCTACCTTTTCTTTGCCTTTCAAACTGGGTCCTTTATTATTTGTCGGTGACGTCTTGCTTCTACAAAATTTTGCAATATGTCCAATTTTGTTACAAGCATAACAAGTCACATTTTTTCTCCAAATAGCTTTTCCATATCCTATACTGGTTTGTGTTTTGCATTAATTAGATAAGTGCCCAAATCTTCTACAAACATAACATCTCACATTCATTTTGCAATTTTCTGAATTATGACCAACTTTGTTGCATTTGGAACATTGACCGGTGGGTGCATTAATGTTCTAATTGTTTCTGAATCTACATTGATTCGCTCTATGACCATACTTGTTACAGTGAAAGCATTTCCCATTAAATTTATAAGCACTAGGTTGTCTTACCGGTTTACTGTGATCATGATTGTTTGCAGTTCCAGAACTTTCTCCAACTTCAAATCCAAGTCCATTAGTATCTCCATTAGGTTTTTGACTTTTCAGCATATCATCAAGTTCCTCTTAACTTTTCTTGAATTTCTCTTTGTGTTGATTTGCAGTAGCCAACTCATTTTCCAGAATTCCTTTTTGTCTCATGAGTTCAGTTCTATCATGTTGCATGTAAATCAGATCTGTCTTCAACATATCATTTTCATGACCGAGTCTTAGATTTTCATTTCCAGCATCATTGAGTCTCCTAGTCAAGTCATCTTCATTCTTCTTCCTATCTTCAATGTCTTTACAAAACCTCATAGTCATATCTTGCATTTCATTTTTTATAGTATTGTTTTCTTGTCTCAACATGTTCACAAGCTCATTAAGAGTTTCCTTTTCATCATTATCACTCTGCATCTTCTCATGAAGTTCTTTTCTTTTATTTCGAGCTATAGTAAGATTCTCCTGAAGTCCTTGAATGAATTCATGTGTAGTCCTTAGCTCATCTTCAAGTTTGATATTCTTCAACTTCTCTGCATCATAGTCTACAGGAGCTCCTTCCAATTGTTTTCTTAAGTTCTCCATCTGTATCGGTGTCAAAATCTTCCTCAAGCTGTTAGGATTTTGAAAGTAGAGGACCAGGCTCTGATACCTATTGTTAGGATTAATGACAGTCCCAAAGATACTGAGAGGGGGGGCAGGGGGGGGGTGAATCAATATCTAACTGGTTAGCAAAATATTTAAATTTATTAAGAACTTTGCATCCCAAAACAGTTTACTGGTAAATAAGAATTAATGCAATAAACAGGAACAATAAACACTAAATAGAAAACACACCATAACACAAGATGTTTAACGAGGAAACCCGGTGTGGGAAAAACCTCGGTAGGATTTGTGACCCACAATATTCACTCAATGGCTAATGAATAAATATTACTTACAATGAGGGGCTGCATATGCAGGAAGGCCAATTGCCTAGAGCTCACTGCTCAATAAGAGTCACATTGGCTACAAAAGTGGATTATAAAATCCAATACAATGTACTGCTTCAAATGAGCATCAACTATGCCAGGTTCAGTACCGATTTAAGCTCATTATATAACCAAAACCTTTGTTGTCAACTATATCTCCTTATACAAAATATCATCCATATATTCTCTCCATGCATATTACCTTAATACACACAATGACCTATAAGATCTCATACATATATATGAGTCTTTTACACTATGCCATGTCGGCTTTACAAAAGATAATTACATTTAAATACAATAAACAAAAGTTTATTCCCTGTCGGCTGGGGTGCTGGTATGCATTGTTTCCACTGTCGGTGAAGTGTCTACCGGTGTATGTAGATGTCTATGCCAGTGTCAGTAAGTGTCGGTGGCTTTACCATATGAGTGCCAGAAGGTTGCCAAATGGTTGCCATCAATGACAACACCATTATTCTCATAAGAGTGTAGAATGCCAACAGTTATTGAAGATATGCGAGATTGAAAATGAAGGATCTGATTATTGATGATGTGAAAAGTGTGTTGGTGTTGAGGCACCAGAAGCAATTCCGGTTGTGCAATGTGTTACAGTGGTGGATTACCTTTCTTTCTTTCTTTCTTCAGCAGTGACCCTTTTTTTTGGGCACTGAGCCTTCCTGTAGTGAGCATTTTGGTAGTGAGTTACCCTTTGTAAAAATCACCTTAATCGGTTTCTTATATTAAGAACTAACATTCTCCATGGTTTTTCCCTTCTTGGGTTTTCCATGTCATTTCCTGTGTTCATTGTGTATGTGTTGTGTGTATGTCTTTTTTATGTTATATTTGCTTTAATTAATTATGTTGGTTATTCCATATGTGTGAAAGCATTGAAGAAATGATTTAAGTTGTCAATTGATTAAACCCCCCTCTCAGTTGCTCAGATATTCAACAAAAACAATAAAACAAGTTTGTGTAGTCATGATGTCGACATAGATGTAGGTTGAAGGTCAAAAGTTTATGTGAGAAAACTAAGAAAGACAACTAGGAAAATTCAAAGATATAAAAGACACCATTACAATCATAATGAAGTTGACATTATGAATCACAATCCAAATAAAGAAGACAGGGATGCCTGTGTTGACAAAGGTTGATGATAGTCTCAAAAGGATATTGAATAGTGATTTTTAGAGGTAGTATATTATGATAATAATGAGGGCATACCTAGCACTATTTTGACAAACATAATGATAACCCCCTAATATTTAAGTAATATGACATGACTCTATTTTAAGGGTATATTGACGCAAGGGTTAGTGAGATGACATTGAGGAAATGATTGTGTAAAGAGTGTATATTCCTGATGGCAATATTTTAAGCCTTGTGGTTGCAACCTTCTTGAACCCCTGAAGACATCACAATAAGTTGACCAAGTAATCATCATGGAAAGGTAAGAAAACAACTTGGATGAAAATGAACAAGGCAATGATAAATGAAAAAGTTATGGAAGCTTAAAGAAAATACTTTCCAAACAAAAGGAAAATGACAATTTGTTGTTCTAGAGATACAACTATATCTTAAAATAAAGAAAACTATATGGATATTGCTTGTTTTTTATTACGGGAAAAACATGTTTTGAAGGGACCCTGAAACCCTTTACATAAGAAACTTAAAAGATAATAGCATTAAGAAATAAGGCAGGGTTGACTGCAAAAAAACCTGCAAAGTACTGGGCAAAAGCCAGCACAAAAGCCCAATACAACCAGCAACAACCAGCCAAAACAGAAAACAGACAAATTACTTAATGTTTTTAAGGGAATTAGCCAATTTCCTGTTAATCCCTTGCATTTCTTTGATATTATCCCTGAGAATTGGGATTTCCTTGGAAGGGGCCAAGGAATCTTTTTTCATATTCGCCCTAGTCCTTTTGGCCGCACCTCCAAGAGCACTATCCACATTCCCAACCTCAATAGCATCATCATCAACATCAAGGTCCACAACAAGTTTGGAAGTGTTGGATCCATCAAGGTATTTGGCAATTTCCTCCATATTCCTGGTCCCAGAGTTCAGGATATCCGGAATCATAATCAGGAAGTTCTTCATGGTTGTCTTTCCTTCCTCCAACTTGCTGATCTGAACTTCCAGCTTCTCCACTTTTTTGTCCATAACCTTTTCCATTGCTCCTGGTTACTTTCACCTTTCTAACCCTGCTCTTCCTGTTGATTAGCTATTTTTTTTCATTTTATTAATTCTTTCATATACCCACCTATCAAACCTAGATGAGCATCAGACTGGTTCTTGAGCTTATCCAGAATAATCTCATCTCTGGCTCTATCCTTTTTCCCTGCTCGTATCCTCCTTATCCTTGTTCTTCTTAGTTTCCATTTCCCTTTTCTTCTGATTAATCTGGATGTCCTGCTCCTCCATAGGCTGGTTGTTAAAATTACCAGTACTCACACTATGGGTAGGGTTGTTCTAATCAGAGTCATCCTCTTCTCCTACTTCCTCTTTCCCCACTTCCTCATCTTTCCAGCTCTCCTCCCCGTCAGAATCATCAGTCTCCATCTCACTTCCTTCTTTTCCCATATCCTCGGGATCAGCCTCTGTATCCTTTTGTTTATCCATGTCCTCAACTTTTTTCTCCACAAAGGCTTTTTTAACCTTTTTACTCTATTTCATCTCATCCTTACTGGGCCCAGGGTCCTCACTTTTCCTCTTGCCTTTCCCCAACAAAATCAACAACCTTTTATTTTCCTGAATTGCCAAAATCTTACAATGCTCATAAATGAGCAAAATAAGGCCATAATGTAGCACAGAAGAAGAGGGGTTCTTACTGTGCTTATTCAATGAGCGCGACAAGGACCTAAAAAGGTAATAGGGAAGAGAAACCCTCTTCTCATGCCTAAAGTGATTTAGAAGCACAAAGTGATAGGTATGGACCCTAGTGAAACGACCCTCCATAGTGATATACTCCATAATGGCATTAAGCACACAACCCCAAAAAAAATTAATATTAGATGCATCATAATACCCCCGAGACGCTTTGCCTATTTTCTCTCTCTCCTTATCTTTGCGTGGAAAGAGCTTCACAACATTATTGGACACTTTCAGATCCCTAAAGAAATTGAGGCCAATATGGGGCATACCTATGACCGTAGAGATGAGGTTCGCGTCCAGCTTGAATTTTACACCATGAATTTTGAAGGAATCATTTTTCCAGTTTTTAGTCACTCTAGTAACCGCCAGGTTAACTCTGCTTTTGTCATAATCCACCATTTTTTCCATGAAATGTGTCATGAAACCCTTCTCCAACTTTGTCCATACCTTAGGCATCTCCCGCCATCTAGAAATATTATCAAGTTCCTCTCTTCTAAGATCACCTCCCATTTTTGAATTTGTTCTGCAATTTCTCTGCTTCTACAACTTCAAAGCAATCTTCCAAATGACACTCGGCTTCTTGAAAATACACACCCACAAAGCGTGCAAAAATTTGATATTATTATTTAGCACTCTGCCCTTCTGACGAGCTATCATTACCTTTCTAAAGATTTGATGATTAATCATTAACACTACCATGATTAAAGTGTGATCCTTCTTTCAACATGATTCTCTCCTTTCTAATGAGGTCTTTAATATTAAAATCAATACTATCTTCACCATTCCATATGCTTTGATCTTCGGAAATAATGCCAAGGTTAGCAAGACAGTCCGCTACGATATTTTTTTCCCTAAAAGCATGCTCAATAATAATAGATTTAAAGCTAGAAATAATTTCTCTAGCTTTAAAAATGATATTTTCGATAGACCACGAAGGCTCAACTTCACCCTTAAGGCATTTAATAATATTAAGAGAATCTCCCTTCAACCATAGATTATCATGATTGAGATTTTTGGCTATAATCAGTGTATTTAGGGCAGTTGAGGCTTCAGCATAATGACTAGTTTGGTTACCCAAAGGGCCAACAACAACCACAAGTCAACTTCCAACAAAATTCCTAACAATGCCCCCATAACCAGCATTGCTAGGATTTCCCTTAGAGGCCCCATCAAAATTGGCCTTGATCCATCCCTAGGTAGGAAAGCACTAGAAAAGACCATCTCTACCTTTATCCTTGTTGTTTCTACTATTGGAAATGTTCCATCTTTCATTAAAGTCTTCTTTAGCAGATAAACCAGTATCAATTCCATATAAGCATTCATGGATCCCTCTATAGATTTTATCCACCACCACTTCAGGGTTCACACTTTTTTCCCTAAAAATCTTGTTGTTACGCTCCTTCCAGATGTTCCAGGTGACAATAGGGAGAATAAGTTTCCAAAGCTTAACACTCTTAGAAATAGAACTAGGGCAATATCATTGCTGCCAGAACTCTTCCAGAGAGTTCGGGAAAACCCAGCTCAACTTCCACTTACTAAGAATAATATTCCAAATATCTTGACTAAAATTGCACTGGTAGAGGATATGGTAGGCATACTCCTCCTCCCTGCAACAAAGAGAGCACTTGTTAAGAAAAACAAATCCATGCTTATGGAGATTATCAAGGGTTAGCACCTTATTTTGGATGAAAATCCAAAAGAAGATATTAATTTTGGGAGTCAAATTCTTTATCCACACTTTCGCCCACAAAGGGATCTCTTCCGGAACTTTGTAATGGATAGAAACCGCTGAAAACACAGAATATTTCCCATCAAAAGTTTCCTTCCAAATCAAACAATCATCAGAATGCTCCATAAAGATTTTGGAAGATAGCAAAGTTAATCGAGATGTGAATAAAAGGACATAGATTGCAATTTGCAAGAGGTCATATTCATGGTAGATGAAAGACAACAAAACATAGGGAAAATCTATGATTGTCAAAAAGATAAAAATAAAAGAAAAATCCAATCTTCTAGCACTTCATTATGCCTATGGAGATAAGAGGGAAAACAAGACTAAATTAAATAACACATATGTTTATTTTAAGTCCTATATGAGCTTCTACACCCTCTTAATACTTCTAACCATCTTAAAGGCATTTGTCACATGGCGTATAAGGGTGGAAAATGATTCTTTGTGGTTGGATGATTAAATAATTAGTTGTGGTCTTCTTTAAAGCACATGGAGATAGACACTGTTGATCCTAAATCAGGTCTGAAGACCTGAAGCGAGGCAATTGGGAAGTTCCACAGAGGTGGGACTTAATGCTCTTTGTGAAATGACCTCCGAGATTTTAGAAGTCGACTCTTTGTAGTTGAAAGTGGGTAAAAAGGGAGAAAGAACTAAAAAGCAAACTAATACTAAGACGATATGCCATAATTATAACGTCAAAACTCTTTCAACTAATTCACGAACATGATATCTTCAGAATGAGCACAAAATGAAAATAATTTTGAAGAGAACAAGAGGCTTAAAGTTCATAACATAAAAAAAAAGTACTTAAAATCTTCAGTAGAGATATTCATCAAGGCTTGTGAAAAGATACATGCCTTTCGTTTACCGTTCAAGATACAGATTCAATCATATTGACATGATATGATAACAGAATGTCATTCACAAGTCATCAAAAGAGCTTAATTGATAAGCAGAAGCCACAAGAGTCACAAAAAATCAAATAGTAGTCTTAACATAATACTTCAAAAACAAATTCAAAGATGAAAACACAGAGAGGCCCAAAATGGCACAGTGTGCAAGTTTTTTTCTCTAAATTGTAGAAAGCAGAAGTCCCCCCTTTCTTCAGAAAAAATCTCCTATATAATGAGATTCCAACCCTAAAAAATCAGGAAAACCCTAACCCCTACCACCCTAAAGTGGCAGACGGTCATTAAAGTGGTCGTTGTAATCACCTTCCTTTTTCAATATGATCCTAATTCATATCTTTTGATAAGTGTGTTGGGATATCTCAATGTTCTTATTCTTGTGCAGAGACGTCAACAACATTAATTTGCCCTCATCATTTGGTGTTGATGGCAATCTTTTCCTTGGTATGCAATGCGAATCAAATAACAAAATCATTTTGTTGTCCTTCAGACACGTGGCAACATGGTGGAGAAAACGGGCACCTCAATCCTCAAAAACCTTAGAAGTTCTACGACGAGCCGGCTGTGTCTATTCTGGCTCCAAAACAGACCTTCCGTACAACGTGTTAGCAACAGGTTAGTCAATCGCAGCCGTTAATTGCTAAATCAACGATGTAAAACGCGCGACTAACACGCGTGTTAGTCAATCCGTACTGTCGTTTCGGAGACAGAATAGACGCATCCCCCCTTAATGTTAGCTGTGTCTATTCTGGCTCCAAAACAGACCTTTCGTACAGCGTGTTAGCAACATGTTAGTCAATCGCAGCCGTTAAATGCAAAATCGACGGTGTAAAACGTGCAACTAACACGCGTGTTAGTCAATCCGTACTGTCATTTTGAAGCCAAAATAGACGCGTTGAGCCCCTAAAAGTCGCCAAGTTGTGAACGAAATTTACAAGTATGTGTTTGTACCCGTAAGTGCTATTTTAGAGCGCACAATTGCCTGTATTCTTCCTATATATTTGCACAATCCACGTGAGAATGTATTTGGAGAATAATATTATGAGTGATTTTCTCTGATATGGTATCAAAGCAATGAAGATTGTATGCCTATTATTTTGCCATTTGAAGAGATAGTCCATATGTTGGCCATTGAATTTTTGTTGGCTTGCGGAGACCTTGCATTGTCTGGTGATTTGTATCATTCAACGATTGTCGTGGATTGCATCATTGTTTTGATGTGCATATCTTTTGTTATGAACGCTAGTCTGTGAGGGCAACGACTATGCTTTAGGCGTAGTAGTAGCCTCAGTTTTTGGCATCAGAATTTTCAAATATCAAAGCACATATCTATGCCTGCATTCCCTGCTTTATACTTTGAAGATTTCTTTTGGCACTGTGAGTACTTCATTGTTGTGGTAGCGATCTTGATTTGATCTGCCCATGTTTCTTCATCTTGAATATTAGCTATATTGGTGGAAGACTGCTCTCGCAGAGGCTCATCAGTTAGTGATATCCATGACAATAGGCGTTTATTATCTCGATGAGGCTATTGCATCATTCTAATATTGTCATGTTTTATTTTCTCCTTCGACCCTCCATTGTCGGTGGATTGCATTATTTATTTGGCACAGTCTAGATCGAGTCTGAGTGTGATTTCAATGTTGACCGTTATATTTGTATTGATGTTTTAAGAGCTCTCTTTTTTGGCAAGTAGGAAATTGAAATGCTTTCATCTTAGTTGATCGAATAATTTCTGTGGATTTTCTTTACCAACTGTCGACTTTGAGGAGCTCAAACTTTCTGTTGATAGTAAAAGCACCTGTACATTCATTGTTCAGCCTCATGAATATGCAAATTTCTATTATTTCTTTGTTTGGGCTTTGCATCGTGTGTGTATGCAAGGGCCTGTAATTGGTTCGAGGCACATCAGAGTGCCGCAATGAAAGTGTGTGGCCCATATTGTTTGGCAAGGGTTTTATATACTGAAGATTGGCTATCATGTCTCTTTGGCCAGTGTTGCAATCTGACTATTCCAATACATGTCGCGCGACCATGGAACGGGGCAAAACCACATTTAGATATTTATTTTATTTGTTTTTGTAACTATATAGCTCTCTAAATGAGATATTCCAAGACAAGAAAGTCTCTAGGTAGAGTTTTTAATAGTAAATTACACTATCACTAGTCTGAGTTTATAATTCACATCAGACAGTGTTTGGAAAAAAAGTTGTCAGTCTATGAAACACATTATGTAACTCTTAGTTCTTTAAAGAGGGTATTATTTTTTTTTCTCTAATATAATGGCAGGGAGCTCTCCAAAATTCTTTTTTTCAGACTCTCAACTACTACATGGAAACAATTATTTCACTTGGAAAACCAAACTCAAAACTCAACTCGAGTTTGAGGAAGTTTGGGGTGTGGTCAATGGAACCACAACATGACATAAGACAGATGCTAATGAGCAAAAAAAAATTGATCAAGCTGATAGAAAGGAAAAATTGATCATTTTGTTTAGTGTGTCTGATGATGTTCAACCCTTTATCCGTGACTCATCCACAACCAAATATGCGTGGGACAAGACGGTGTATGAGGAAAAGAATCAGAATCAAATCCTAAATTTGGAGAGTCGGCTACACAACTTGAAGATGAAGAATGGAGAACAGTTAGAATCCTTCCTCAAAAGGATTGCGGAGTTGCAAGCTTCCCTACAAGCATTAGGGAAAACAAAATTGATGATGCATTTTTGGTGCCTATTATTCTACGAGCACTACCTCCCAGATATAAAGCCTTTGTGACAAATTTAAATGTCACTAAGACAACACCCACTTTTGAGAAGCTAGTAAATCTTCTCCAGAAGGAAGAATGCATAAGCCGGGAACATGATCGAGATCATCATGCCATGACTACACATCATAAAGGCAAGAAGCCTATGTAGCAATTCAATAAACCTCCCAAATCTGAAAATTTCTCCAGACCTCGGAAGAAGCATCCAATCTGTGATAGAGTTGGACATGATGTGAAAAATTGTTGGTACAACTCATTCACTAAAGGAGCCTCCAACAAACCACCTCCAAAGAAGCCATTTCAAAGTGGCAAACTTCAGTGGGAGCAGAAGAACAAACAAAATGAAAAAAGAAATGTTGCTTAAGTAGATGATTCTTGGGACAAGGAATACGTGTTGTTAGCCCACACTTCAGAATATGGTTCACAATCCACCTCAATATGGTATGTGGACTTTGGTTCTACAAAGCACATGATGGGATAGAAGAAGTGGTTTCTCACATTGAAACCTCATCATGGTATAGTCACTCTTGGAGATGATACCGTCCATAACATCGAAGGTATTGGTGACATCTCTTTACAGTTTTGCATACATAAGTGTAGGGTTACTAATGTTTTGTATGTGCCAGGACTTACCAAAAATCTTCTTTTTGTTAATCAATTTTTTGATCATAATCTTAGGATTGAGTTTGATATAAATCAGGATAAAAAGGTCTATATTATCAAAGATAAGTCTAAGCATGCCAAGATTGTTGCTAGTGCTACTGAGGTTGGTAGAATGTTTAGGCTTGATTCATTTGCTAATAATCAAGCCTTAGTGACTAAGGACAATAATCTTCCAATGCTTTGGCATCGTAGATTTAGTCACTTAAGCACTAGTTATTTGCTCAAACTGTGTAAGAATAACATGGTCAAAGGGCTTCCATCACTTGAAAAGTTGAGTATAGTTTTTTCTAGTTGTATTGCTGGAAAAAAACACAGAGCGCCCTTTTATCCAAGTGAACATCGTGTCGGTCAACCCTTGTAGCTAGTGCATACCAATTTGTGCAGTCCCATGCCACCCTGTCACAATGGATACAAGTACTTTCAGTTTTTTGTTGATGATCATACAAGGAAAATGTGAGTATTTTGTTTACAGCATAAAGATGAAGCTCTTTCGTATTTCAAAGAGTTTCGTACTCAAGTGGAGAAAGATACGAATCACTGTATTTTTTCCCTCCGCTTAGATCGAGGGGGGGAATACACTAGGACCAAATTCTCTACATATCTAAAGGAAAATGGGATTTGATGTCAAATGACTGCAACATACACACCTCAACAAAATGGTGTTACAGAACGGAGAAATCACATCATCGTGGAGATGGTCTGAAGAATGTTGAAGGATTCTCAACTAGAGCATGCATGTTGAGTTGAAGTTGTTCACACAACAGTTTATCTTTTGAATCATGCACCAACTAAAGCCCTTGATGACATCACTCTAGAATAAGCATGGACAAGGGTAAAGCCTTCTATCTCACATCTTCATGTGTTTGGATGCACTACCTATTTGCACATTCCTAAATAGAAAAGAAATAAACTTGATGAAAAATCCATGTAATGTATTCTTCTTGGTTATAGTAGTGAATCTAAGGCATATCACCTTATGGATCCTGACACAAAGAAAATATACATTAGTAGGAAAGTAATTTTTTATGAGAAGAGTGAGTCAAGTTCTCCTTCCAAATCATCACATACTTTAGATAGTTCTCCTATATTCAACATGGATGGTAAAAATGATGGGAACTTTGATAGTCAATCAACACCCACCAATATCACATAACCTTTACCAAAGTGGTACACTAGTACCATTTGAGATGCAAAGCTAGATGGACTTCCAGACATTTCCACTTCAGGTTCAAGGACTTACAGCGTGGCTTGTAATGAGGTAAAATTTGTACTAATGACTTCAGTTGTTGAAAATTTTGAGCCATCTACTATTCAGGAGGCACTTGAATCAAAGACTTGGAAAGAGGCTATGGAGGCAAAGTATCAATCTCTGGTGAAAACAACACTTGGGAGCTTGTTGATCTACCACTTGGTAAGAAAGCAATTGGTTGTAAATGGATTTTTAAAACTAAGTATAAAGTAGATGATAATATGGATAAACATAAGGCTAGACTTGTAGCCAACTACTATGTCGAAAAAGAAGGAATAGATTATGAAGAAACCTTTGCTCCCACAACAAAAATAAAAACAATTAGAATGATTTTTTCTTTAGCTGCACAATTTGGATGGAAATTGTATCAAATGGATGTAAAAAGTGCATTTCTAAATGGAGACCTTAAGGAAGAGGTCTGTATGACCCAACCAGAGGGATACATTGCACCCGGTAATGAAGAAAAGGTATGCAAACTTATCAAGTCCCTATTTGGTCTCAAAGAGGCTCCTAGAGCTTGGTATATCAAAATTGTTGAACATCTGTTACAACATGGTTTCACTAGGCATCCATATGATCCAAATCTCTACCTCAAAGATCAAGGGGGGATATTGTGATAATTAATTTGTATGTTGAAGACTTAGTTATCACAGGAAGCTCAGAAGAAATGGTTGAAACAACCGAGAATGATCTCAAAAAGGCTTTTGATATGACATATCTCAAGCTACTTCACTATTGTCTAGGCTTAGAGGTATGGAAAACAAGTCACCATATCTTTGTGTCATAGAGGAAATATGCCAAGACACTGCTCGAGAAGTTCAAAATGATAGATTCCAAACCCATGTCTACACCTATAGAATCAAGTTTACAATTGTTTGTTTCCGATTCATCTCCTCGGGTGAATGCAACTGTCTATTTACACATGATTGGAGGTTTGATTTACTTGACTTATACTAGACCAAATATTAGTTTTGTTGTTAATTATCTATCAAGATTCACGCAAGAAAAAAAATGTGTCATTGGAAAGCAACAAAATGGGTACTAAGGTACATCCAAGGTACAATGAATCATAGTTTAGAATAAAAAAGGAATGATTAATTCTTCTTGACAGGGTATACAAATGTTAATTATGTAGGTTCAGTTGATGATAGGAAATCCACATCTGGAATTGTTTTCTTCTTTGGTTATGGTCTTATTTCTTGGGGAAGTAAGAAGCAACCCACAGTTGCTCATTTTTAACAAAAGCAGAGTATTGTGTAGCAAGTGCAGCGGTTTGTGAAGTAGTTTGGTTGCGTTGCATATTAGAAGGATTGGGCGTACCACAAAACCAAGCTACAGTTCTCTATTGTGACAATCAGAGTGTTCTCAAGCTTGTTCATAATCTAGTGTTTCATGAATGGACATGGAATATTAAAGTTGACTATCACTTCATACAAGAACACGTTCAACAAAACAACATTCAACTCCAATTCTGCTCCACACAGGAACAACGTGTTGATATCTTCACCAAGCATCTTGCATATGTGAAGTTTGAAACATTTTAGGATTATCTTATTAGTACATTAAATTAATGATGTAATAAGGGAGAATGTTGGTATATTCCATCATTGCCCATATGGTTTGTTGTTATTGCTTATTTGTTTGATTTGTTATAGTTTGTTAGTTCATTTAGGCTACTATTTGTTATTTGGTTACACCCATAAGTGTTATTTTAGAGCACACGATTGCTCGTATTCTTCCTATATATTTGCACACTGCACGAGAGAATGTATTTGGAGAATAATACTATGACTAATTTTCTCTGATAATAACTTCTCAATAATGACTTGGGATTGGGCACCCTAGGGGTAATATTTTCCAATGTTTTCAAGGCCACTGTACAGACGCTTCCTTCCAACTCACTAGCATCTGCAATGAACTCAAAGGTCGGTTTTAGGGAAAGAAAGCACCTTTAATCTTTTCCCAATAAGAAACATATAGCTATTCGAGTACATGAATGAAGTCCGCCTATTGACTAGAGGATGTGGTCATGAATTGTAATTGTGAAATCTGTAATTCTTTTTCTTTTATCTCCTCCCTCAATTGATCCAAAAGCAATATTGAGGTCGTGTGTGTTCGATGAAATTTAGATAGCTCAAATTCTTTGGCCTAAAGTGGACTTGATGATGCCTTTTTCTTTTTTTTGGTCTCAAGTGTTGTTTGCACCTCCAACAAAGATTTTTAGAGATTCTCCTCTCTTTCTTGCCAATGCCTTTTGATCTGGACCCTTACATTATTTGCCTCTTAGCATCTATTTTGTAATTCGGCCAGTTCCCTAGAGAGAATGATATGTTCCTCTTGGGTCTTTCTCAATAAATCGTGTTCATTCTTCTGCAATTGTTGAAGGAATCTTTCTATCTCTTTTATCTCTAAATTTAGTCGAGCTCTTTTCGTGGCTTCCTATTGATGGTTGGCCACAAGTCAAGCCTCTAGCTCCCTTCTAAGATCATCAACCTCTGACGTCTTTACTTTGAGTTCTACATCCTTCCCATGCAGAATCGCCTTTGTATCTAGTAATCTCTTCTCTAGTTTGGATTGCTTCTGACTCAACTTCAATAAATTTGTCATAACCACCTTCTGAGTTTCTTCCATCAATTCCACCTTGTCCTAAGGATGAGAAAAGCTAAGGTCAACTCCCACAACATGAACATCATAGTCATCGGACAGAATTTCCCTCTCCAAATTGATGACTCTTGGAAAACTATGTGTCATTATGAGGTGTTGTTGTTCATTATACACCATATTCATTCTAGTTATGGTTGAACTAGTGGCTTCCTTATTCCTTCTCTTCTGAATTTTCCTAGCTTTGTATTCCTTAGACATGCTAAATTGTTGTTCTAACTACACAAATAGTTGATCAACTATCTTGCAAAAGGAACACCCTGGGGAAGACCAAAATGTATTTGGCTATCAGGAACTATCATTTGCATTCCTAGGGACTTCAGAAAGCTTAACTCTCTAGGCGAGAAGGGGGGAATACCTTGAGAGACCATGATGGAGATTGGAGAAGCTAAAGTACTTTGCGCAAATATGGAAAAGCCCAAAGGAAACATGTGGGTTGAAATAGGAGACTGGGCTAGTGTAGGAATTGTTATGGTTGTTGTGGTTGACAAAATGAGGCTCAAGGGGGTGGTTGGGAAGTAGGGGAAAGAACCACATATACCACCGATGGGCTAATCTGAGAAAAACCAGCCCCTGGGGGTGTAGTGGAGGATAAAGGTGATTTAAAGAGCCCACTTTTGGAAGAACTGAGTCCCAATTTTGATCCTATTGCATGACTAGGGAGCCCTACCAAATAATGAGATGAAGAAAGGAGATGAGAAGAGAAACTTACTTCCTTGACAATTGGGGTTGGGGACGGAACCTCTACAAACTCCTCATCCTGGGATTCATCCTAGTACTCTATGTTCTTCTTCTTCTTGGACTGCTCCATCCCCTTCCCCTTTCGAGGAACCTCATGTTTTGGCCCCTTGATTGCGGTTTTGGTTCCTTAATGACAAATCAGGGCTCACTTGGCCTTGTATTGATCTGAGGAGGAGGGGACTTGACTTTGACTGTTGGCTTTGGGTTTTTATCCCTTCTGACTATTCTAACAATTGGCACCCCCTCATCCTCACTAGCCTTAGTATCATCTGAATGCTTGGGAGAGGGATGCCCTCGATCCTATGTTTTGTCAAAGAAGTCATCCAGATCAATATCGTCAACTTGAGCAGACAACTCCTTAATCTCTTGTCAATAGCTCCAGAAATTGATGATCTTTTTCTTATTCCAATCCCGCTAATTCAAGTTAGCCTTCATGGATGGAGGCATCTTTCTTGTTGGATTTACACTGTCCATGACAGTATAGAAATTATGCCATTTAGGCCTTTCCGCCTTGTGAATATAGGAGAGATGGACCAAGTTATCCTTGGTAGCTTCTACGGGATTACACCTTTGGTCCCAGTAAGGTCTTGGTTTGTGGTGAATTAAAAGGGGTCTATTAGCTATGCAACCATCTGAGTCATCCCAAGGATCAACAATAAGGTGAAGACCCATGCAGACCAATTTGGCAAGTAGGATTGCTTCAACTCTTCCCTTGTGAATCAGAATTACTTCGTAACTAACAGGGGGTTTATAAAGCATAGTTTTATTTCTTCCTACCCCTATTTCTACGTAGACAGTGGAAATTCGTCTATATAGTTCTAGGGCTAAGGTTCTGTCAGTAACAAAAGTAAGCAATGAGAATAGCTCCTCTTTGAACCCATGCATCCAAACCATAGTAAAATTTTCCCCAAAAAACCAGTCACAGGGAAGGAATTTAACTTGGGATGAAAACTGAATTTGTTTTAGCCATTCCTTCTGGCTCTGGGCAAGTCTAGCGGGGTCCTCATGAAAATATTGAAAGGTCGAGGCTAGGATGCAGTTCGAGAAGATATAGTAATCATTGGAGGAAGATAGGACATGGGTCCAAATGGTGACAGGGTTTTTATCACTTAAAGCCTCTAAAACCTTCAATTCTAGGCCATGCTAGTTTTTTTAAAAATAGCATTTTGGTATAAAAGCATATGCATCAAGAACAAAGAAATTGAAGAATACCTAAATACCAATTGAGTAGGGAATTCACCCAATTGCCTAGACAAGTTTTCAGCAATGGCTTTCACAAAATCAATGTTGAATGGAGCCTCATTGCGAAGCTGGTATCCGAAGGCTACTTGGAATTTGTCAACCTCCCTATCATTATCTACTCCAAAAACAAAAGTCATCATCGAAAAAACATTTTCTAAATCTAGCACAAAGAATTTAAAAGAAATGGAGAACTTAGGAAAAAAATTCACGTCACTAGCATGCAATAACTCACGATGAAATAAATTCATCTTCTTTTGCTAGCTCTCCAAATAGTACTTGACTCTAAACTGACAGTACTGGCTATTCCAACAGGAATACACAACATTTCTCAGATTGCCTATGGTGAAATAATTATTTGGATATGGGGGCATTGAATGGTTTTGTTATGCATGTTAAAATGAGAGGCACATACACTTACAAATTCTCAGCAAGGGTGCACTGCAAGTACCATAAATTGGGGAATCTCACAATACCATATCCGGGTGGTCATCAAGCCTAGGTCATTTTTTAGTTTCTCTACTCAGACGCCTTTGCAATGCTCCTTCCCGGAGATTTTTTGGGCTAGCATGCAGCTTTGGGTCTTTGATGTTGTCTGCATAATTGGTTATGTTGTCTTCATAATCAGTTACTAAGGCTAGGCTTCCATTAGTGGGAAACCAAGTAGAGTCAATAACCCGTATTCCGTCAAGGACAGGACCAGGTACGGTAGGAGGCCACACATAAGATGAATTTGAAAGACCTTTGATCTTGAAATAAACAAGGCCACTATGTTTGCACTTGTCCCCTGCTCTCCTGCTTCCATAGTGTCATTGGTTGCTTCCAATCTGTCTACAACAAAACTCTACTTCTTTCTCCTTTAATTTCTAAGAGCTTCTTCTACAATTTATGATCCTCGGAGGATGATATCGCATGATAAGAATGAAACTTCTTGCCTTGTATATTTTCCATGCAACCATTTCCTTTTGTGAAAACACACACATCAAATTCACATACCTTAAGGTGTCAAATATTTTAAATCCATGAGCCAAAATACTAAAAAGGTGGTGGTAAAGGCAACTCGGGGAAATTAATGATTGTGTTGGTGAAAGGGATAACCAATCGACCCAAAATTGATACCTATACAATGTACTCGTGGGTACTTATTTAAAGAAACATGTAATCAACTACCCTAATTATGTATATGTGGTAAGAGAAGCATTTAATGAAAATGATTAAGGTGGATCCCGTTAACGGATTCCCCAAGAGGATTACCATTTTCTTCCTCTAACTTGAAGGAGTTACTTTCCTTGCAATTTATAATCCAGAATGGGCCCACCCATAGTGAATCAAACTTTGAATGTTGCCCTGGCTTGGCAGCTTGTTCATCGTACTTCAATATGATATCACCTTCCTTGAATTTCAGGTTTGAATCCTTATTGTCGAACCATCTTTTTACCACTTTTTGATGACTAGTTAAAGCATCAAAAGCCTTGTCTCTTCCTTCTTCTATTCTTAATAGTTCGGCCATTTTGGAATTCAGAGGGCCATTTTCTTCTACTTCCAAAGATTTCAACAATTGGAGTGAAGGAATTTCGATTGAAATTGGTAGTACTGCCTCCTTCCCATAGACTAACTCATAAGGGGAGGTTTTCAATATTTTCTTAGGGGTAATACAATCAGACCTTAGGGAAATCTTCAAGTGCTTATGCCACTCCCTTTGGTGCTCCACTCCCATTCACTTTATAAATTTGATCAGGTTTTTATTGGTTGGTTGATTCTGCAAGATCCTTCCCTTGCGGGTAGTGATTTGATGATTTTTTTAGGAAAATCCCATGTGTTGGAGAAAATTCGGGCACCTTGGATCCAAAGAAAGCCCTCGCATTGTTCGATATAATGGTTTTTGGTGGCCTGAACCTGGTTACCAGCTCCTCTAGAAAAAAAACTATTTCAAACTCAATGGCATTCTTCAAGGCAGTAGCTTCAGACCATTGGATAAAATAACCCATAGCTGTTAGAATCAATATATGACTTGCACTTGAAGGGGTGTTGATCATCCTAATGAAATCCAAGCCCCATTGAACAAAGGGTTCCTCTATAACTATCGACTTAAGGGGCATGACTGATTTTTTCCCCTTTCCAACAAAAAATGGCACTTTTGGCATGTTTGAACCCATTGATGGCAGTTTGCAAACATGGTTGGCTAGAAATAGCCAACTCTCATAATCATTAGGGTTGTTGTTTTAGTAGAAAAGTGTCCTCATGCATTTTTGTCAAGATCTTCCTGGCTTGGATTGAATCAACACAACAGATGAGGATTCTATCTAAAGTCCTTCTAGAAAGAACCTCCTTGATTAAGACGTATTTGATGCCTTGGAGTCTAAAAAATATCCTTTTGGAAATAGGGAGCTACGAGGGGTATTTGCCATACTTCACGAAATCGATATGATCTCAGAGCCAATCATCTGTGCAAGACATATGGTTAATCAACACTAATTCTTCAAATTTTTCATCAAGTCCTTTAGGTTCCTTCTCCCTAGCCAGGTACTCATAGAGTACTCACCCACAGATGACCTTAGTGGGGCGAGCCTCAATGTCATATTTGAGAATCTTAGTAATTCAATTCGCCCCTTTTTTATCAGGTCCTTTAGGTTCCTTCTCCTTGGCCAAGTACGTACACTCAAGTGAGCGATGCACACCAAGACCTTATTGGCTCTGATCAGATGACAATTTTTTGAGTCCCTTAACTATCGTGAAAGCTTTCCTTTTGATGAAGTTATACTTAGCTTCATACCCTTGTAAATTTATTGAATGTAAAGTGACAGGGTTCTCTCTCCTTGCTTTCTCATCTTTTTAAGTTAGGATGGTTGTTATGCTACGTTTACTTCTATACACATACATAATGAAATCTTTTGAAAAATCAAGGTTTACCAGCACTAGTGTGGAAGCCACAAATTCTTTTATTTTTTCAAAGGCCACTCTTCCTTCTAGAGTCCATTTGAAGCTCTGGTCCTTTCCTAGCATAAGGGTGATTGGTCTCACCAAGCTAGTGAAGTCGGATATGAATTTTCTTTATGGAATTGACCTTCCCTAGGAAGAACTGGACCCCCTTTTTGTTGACTAGTAGAGGTAGCTCCTTGATCACTTTGATCTGATTGGGGTTGATTGTGATACCTTCCTTTGAGTTAACATGTCCAAGGGGCTTGCCCTAAGGGACTCTGAATACACATTTCTTGGGATTTAGGGATACCCCAAATTCTTGGCACCTCTGAAAAACTTCTTTCAGGTGGTCAAAATGGTCTTCCTTCCTCTTGGAGAAAACAAAGAGATCATCTAAATAGATGAGAATAGTCTTATCTATCAGTTCTCCAAAATCTATATCCATCGCCTGCTAGAAAGTAGCCCCGGCATTGGATAACCCGAATGGCATCTTGGCATATGTATACATACCCCATCGAGTAGTGAACGTGGTCTTATGTTGATCTTCGGCCTTCACCTAGATCTAGATGTATCTCGAGAATCTATCTAGCAAGGAAATCATTTTGGAGCCAACAAATTGTCTGCAAGATCTGTTCCATCGAAGGGAGTGGATAATGGTCCTTGAGAGATGCCCGGTTCAAGTTCTCAAAAATCTACACATAGCTAGATATTGCCATTCTTTTTTTGAATGGGTACCAGATCAAATACTCAAGTGTTGTGTTTGATTGTGTACACAATCAAAGACTCCACTAACTTTTTCAATTCCTAGGCCATAAGAGATTCAATCTTAGGATTCACTGGTCTTTGCTTTTGGTGGATAGCCTTAACTTTAGCTGATAATTCAATTGTATGTTGGATGATATCTGAGTCATATCCTTTTAGGTCGTCATAACTCCGGGCTATGACCCTTTCATATCCTTCATAGAGGAGGGTGAGCGTTCTTTATCTTTTTGTGAAACGTTTTTTTCAACTTTAAGTTTTTTGTCTCTTCTAACTTGTAGGTTGGCATAGTCACCCTCGTCTGTGACAAATTTTCTCTTATCATTCCTTGCATCAGCACAATTGAACAGGTTCTTGAGAGTGATTATGCCTTTAGGGATCCTTTTTCCCTTAATCTGGATAATTTGGTCTCCATAAGCTTCCTCAATCCTAAGATATAATGCACCTGCAAATTCTTTGGATTGCTAAAGAAACAAGGCTACCTAAGCATCACTCTTGAAAACTTGCCAGTTCTGCTCATTATCTGGGATGGATGGCCTAACTATCATCTGTATGGAGTGCACATTGTTTGACGAATCTGTCACTAGGATAAATTGTCATCTGATCAATGCTAATTGGTCGGTCATCATGTTTTTCTTGCGAGGGACAACTAGGATATTGAATGCCTCAAAGCTCTCAATCAAATCCCAAACCTAATGTCAATATGACCTCATCTACACATTCTTTACGGCGGAAGTACCATGCACTCGTCTGACCACTAATTCAAAGTCTTTGAAGACCTTCAATTTTTTAATTCCTATTTGCTCAACTACACTAAGGCCTCTGATCAAACCTTCATATTCAACTTCATTATTAGTACAAGGAAATTGGAAAGGGAAAGATCTCAACAGTTCCCTACCTTCTGGAGATGCTAGCCACAAACCTGGGCCTGATCCGATTTTACATATGGCACCATCGAAGAACAAGGTCCATAGTTTGGAGTCGAAGATGCCTTCCTTTTCGAGAACAAATTGCTCCTCATCTTGAGTAATCTTAGGTATAGGTTAATCTTAATCAAAGATAACATATGTTCCTAGGCCCATGGCATGTAAATTACCAAAAGGATCATTTTCAATGAACTCATTTAGGAGGATTTCTTCCTTTTCACTTCTTTCACCTGTGACCTTTTCTTCTAGCATTTCTACACAATATATTTATTCCTTAGTAAAGGCAATATGAGTGGGTTTAAAGCTCATCACATCATCTTCCACTATATGCTCAGCATGTAGGGGTTCCGATAATTCTTTCATCTTTGAACCCTATTTAGTTCGGAGAATTAGGTGAGACCAATCCAAGGACATATATCTGCCAATCTTGGTCATGAAATCTTGGGACAAGAAGAGGCCAAAGATGGGAGGAATGTTGATTATGACTACCTCTTGAGGGAAAGTGATGTTGGGGCAAGAATATAGGGTAAGGGGAAGATCCCGGATAATTCCTAATGCTTGCACCTTCTTACCATCTAATTGCATTATTTCCCTTTCTAGAGGCTCATATTTAATCTGAAGGGCTTCAATGATTTACTTAGGCATAATAATGGTACTAGTCGCCAAGTCTATCATGGAATTATGCAACATCTTATCTCCTACTAACAATGTCAAAAAGAAAGGCATAAGTTTCAACTTACCAATTTGTTCTTTCTTTTGGTCTTCACCGATGTTGACAAAGGAAGCAAGCGACTGATGTTGTCCTAAGATGTTTGGCTCCTTTCCTCCCTTTGGTCCTGCAAGATCCTCATCCGAGCCAACTTTTCTCGGTCTTCCAGGCCTCTTTTAGCAATAGCTTTTATTAGGAATGACTAAGATATCCCAAAGAGATACATTAGTAGGAGCATTTTTTAGTTGTTCCACCACATTCATTGCCAAGGGTGCTAGAACTTTGGAATCTTTTGGTTTACATGGGAAGCTCTCTCAGGGCTTCTATAAAAAAGGTGCAATGATGGCATTCTTTAAGCCCTTTTCGAAGGTCACATGCAACTTTGAAACCTGAGGACCAAGTTCCCTAGTAAACCTCCTTTTTGATCGAGTATTATAATCTAATTGGACACACGACTTGGATGCCTGGGCATCATTAGCAAAGATTGTATCTTCCTCCTCCATCCAAGACAAAAGCACATGATCCAACACAATCTCTAACTCTTGTTCTAAAGACATGTGTTGCATTTGTGTAGGTAACATTGCATTGTCGACTCCCGAGGATGAGTAAGAGGCGAAATACCTTGGGCTCACTGCTCAACTATCTTCTATTGTATATTCCCTCATGGGTATTTTCGAGAAGTGTGTGCATCATTGCAAGGGAAACACCATGAGTTCGCATTGTCCACAAAATTATTTTGTCCTAGTACCAACTCTTTGCTGCTATTCAGAGGGATAGCATGTATGGGTGTTGGCACCACCACAATCTGGTTTGAAAGTTGTCCTTGGCCTGCCCCCCAATTTTCTCCTAGGTATTGGTTCAGTTGGTATGGGGGTTTTGTGTTTTGACAACTTTGGAAAGGTGATCTAGTTGAGGTGACCTGTTGGCACTTGCTATTGATTATCTCATTTGAGAAGGTTTGCAAGAGATTCTTCATGTCATTCATTTATGCGACTAGAGTAGAGGTGAGAGCTATAGGGGTTGATATAGTTGGGTACGCATACATGGATTGTGGGGGCAAGGTTGTGCTTGGCTGAAGATCACTTGGGGGGGGGGGGGGGGGGGGGAGATTCCAATAATGCAAGCATTGGTAATGCAATATCTGAGTTAAAAGCCTTGAGGTAGAAAACAAAAGTCGTATCAACCGGTGGTCAAGTAGTGAGTGGAATTCATTGCCATGTCTTCAAGAACCTCATATTAAAGTCAATGATAGCTTCCTGGGGCGCTCTCTTGATATTAATCAATTGGTGTAACAAGGAAGAATGGTCTCCTTTCTCACTGAAACACATAAAGAAGACATTCCCAAGGTCATCCCAATTTTAGATAGAGTTCAGGGTTAAAAACCTATACCAATCTAGAGCTTTCGCTTTAAATGATTGCAAGTAATCTCAAAGCAACATTTTGCTGGGTAAAGAAATAGACTTTATATGCATCAACAACATCCTATAGGTGTTTCGTCAAGGTCTTCCTTTCTTCTCCGTTGAACTTAGGTAAGGCTTTTAATGCGAAAGAAGGAATAGGGTCCCATTGGTCGGGCAGAGTAGGAAGGCCCAAAGGGCTTCCACTATCCCAATTAACATAATTTTGAGGTGGTGCAAGGATGGCCATTTGGATTTGAGTATTGATTTGAGAGGTTTGGACCGTAGTGTGTTGATACCTACTAATATTCACCAAGGGTGGTAGTATTAGGTTGGGATTTCACACAATTCTTGATCTAGTTGTTGGTCCTTGGCTCATACAACTTTTTCTAACTCTTAATTGGGCGATTCTTCGAGTCCCATCGGGCATGCCAGAAAATATTGTTGATCCCCAATCGGCTCCGAAGACTTGAAGCGGGGTAGTTGTGAAGTTCCACGAAGGTGGGACTGAATGCTCTTTGTGAAACGACCTCCGAGATTTTAGAAGCTAGCCCTTCGTAGTTGAAAGTGGGTGTATAGGGAGAAAGTATTGAAAAGCAAACTAATACTAAGGCGATATGCCAAAATTATAACATTGTGAACTCTTTCAACTAATTCACGAACATGATATCTTCAAAATGAGCACAAAATGAAAATATTTTTTTGAAGAGAACAAGAGGCTTAAAGTTCATAAACATAAAAACCAAGGACTTCAAATATTTTCCTTGATTGTAGACATAGGCACCAATTTTATTTTTTTTGGTAGAGGATCATCCCATCCATCAAAACATACCTAAGGATATCAATAGAAAAATTATTCTTAGCATACTTAGAAATAATGGAAACTTTTCAATCAATGAAAATAATAGAAAGTGAGCATGTAATGCCTACCAAAATACCCTAGAGAAAATACACTAGCTAACATGCAATAGAGATAAAAAAAAAATTAAAACATTAACTAATACAACCATTACTATCATTTTTTTATAATGCATTAATCATTCATTAACCATATAACATCTAACCATCTAGATCAATTTTACATAAGAACACAGCGCAAGCAGAAGTAAACACATCATCTCAAAGCATCATCTAAGGCATCTCAATGTCATCACTTAAACTAACCATAACAATAGCACAACATAACATCATAAGCATGATATCACAATTACCACCTTAATCTAATGCATACTAATTCTTAGCATGAATCTTTCTTACAATGCACACATGATCTTTCACTATTCTATATCATGATTATATCTATTTACTAAGCATACTATCCATTTCCTCTAAGTTTATTTTAGATCACCAATATCAAATGTTCCTACTCCCAAATTATTTATACATTTCTATCATCATGAACTAACCACAAGATATCCTAGCATATACCAACATAGCATGAGACCAAATAAATATCCATGAATCAATTCCCATTAATGAACCAATATTACAAGTTGCATTATTTATTCTCTTAACATACCATTACAACATATATGATTACAATATCCTTCACCACAAGGAACATGGTCCTATTTACATTTCATTTACATCATGAATTACTACATACATTGCCATATAATCATTTACATCAATCTGTTACAAGAATCCATCCAAAGCTGAGAAGACAAGATATCCACATCCACACATAGCATCCAATGAAGAACATCCCAATGGAAGAAGGCATCAAACCACCCGACCATGTGGAACCAAAGGTACCACCCCCCGTGCTAGGAGATGACACAATATCCCATGCATACTCTAGATCTAAGCTGACACCTAACAACCAAAGGAAAGACCAACATAGAAAGGATGCAAAGCACCATAAGATACCCAAAAGGAAACCATCAACACAAACTCTCCAAACACAGAACCCTCTAGAGGCAACACAACCAAGCAAAACTCAAGGCACTAGGACCTACATGTAGGGAGCAAGAGTGTCATCACATGCAACATGTGGGTACCTGGGCGCCAGTCCCGGATGTCACAAAGCACATGTGGAGCCATCTCAACTTCATGGAGTGAAAGAGATTAGCTTACCTAGGTTTTACCAAGGCCTCCCAGTCCTATCCCGATCCACTACTGCAGGGCAAGGCAAAGGGGCCAACATAATTTAGTTATCTTATTAAGATGAACTATTCTACTCAAACCCAAGTATTATTAATTAAGTTATCACTTGTTCACACTAGAAAACTTCTAGTGAGATACCTAGAGATCTGGACCCCAGATGGACCTGGTAGCCCACTCCATGCAATCCTAGTTACTCACTACGAAGCCCACTCTTCCACTTGCATGCACATAGACCTCAGGGTAACAACACAAAATACTACCACAAAACCATGGGCTCTCAGTAATACAAGACCTGGCTTACCAAGGTATCCAACCAATCCAACAACAATGCAATCATCTTCAAATAATACAACAAATGAGCCCGACTACAAGATAATCATATAAACAAGCCAAATAATCAAGACAACCAATAATCAATCAATGAAACAAATTTGGAACATCTCAAGTATCAGAAAACAGCCTCTGGATTTCAAAGAACAAGAACAGAAACTAGAAAATGAACCAAATTTGACAAACTTACTGGAAACAGACAGTTTAGCGCATTTGCTATGCAGAACAATGCATATACCTTACATAATAGCACATTCATCACACAAAACAACGCATATACCTTACAGAACAACGCATATACCACACAGTACAAAGCATTTGCCCTAAAAAATAGGGCATATAAGAGAAGAAACAACGCATTTGGAAAAAGGAATAACGCATATACAACTTTAGCGCATTTACTCAAACGATACAAAAAACTTGCGACCAACATACGAAATCAAAGGATAAATGATAAATCCTAAAAAATACTATCAAAAGAGACGCAATTCCATAACCAATTGAAGAAGCAAAATAAACAACTCAAAGGAAAACACGTGAGGACTCAATCAAGGAAAACACATTCATAGAACCCAAATCCAATGTCGGCCATTCACGACAATGGCAGAAAACCCAAATATTAATCCCAACCAAAGTCTAAACTTTATAATATATTTCCATATAAAATAATATCAAACTCCAACTATGTAAAACGTATAAAATATTTCCTCCCAAATAACCTGAAGACAATCTTTCTGAAAAATACACGGAGAATACAATCTTTTCTGGAATGAATTTTGCATAGAAGGATAATTCCTCCAACCTGGAAAAATAGAAGTAATGGAAGGAATTCGAAGAAGCGCAATCCACAATCCAAGCCAAGAAATCTTCAAGCAATCTTCAAAATCCAAATCCTCAGCCAAAATCCAACTCGCAAGAAAAAACCTAAAAATGTTATCCCAGCAAAATACTCAAGAAGCCAAATAAATAGAAAATCAAACTAAAACTATAGAATATATTAGCCAATCAAAATATTACAAAATAATATATTTCTTACCAACCATTTGCAAAACCCAAGGTAAGAATAACAAAATATTATTTAATTAACTTACCCAAAAATATAACCAATAGAATAATAGGGTAGGTAGAAAGAATCTACCAAACAACCCAAGAGAGTAAAAATAGAATAATAATAATAATATAAACAACTCATAAAATCATGGGCACAAATAATTATAAAATCTCAATAATAAATAAATAAATAAAGGCTATATTAAATTAAAGCCATAATAATAAATCAAAGGCTATTTATATAATTAAATATTCTAATTTATAATATAGCCTTTTCTTACTAAATGATAATATTAATATTAATTCAACAACACTTTATTATTAAATATTATACCAACTATTTATTTAATAAATTATTATAAACTATATTAATCTTCTATTTTAATTTAACATTATTAAACTATATAAATTAATTTTATAAAATAAGTAATAATTGACCAAGCTACACAAAGCAAGACACCATAAACTAATCCAAGAAAGCATCACACACTACCCATGACTCACGCCAAGACTCTAAACTGACAAGGGTAGTCAACTTAAACCTAGAGTATAGGGTGGGTTATCATATCAACTCCGATCAACTTGCAATTGGGATAAGACACGCTCAAACCTGTGAAGCCAGGTTGAGTCGATGTCTGGTACCTGCAAATCCTGCGTCCACAAAGCCACAATACAACATATACAATATATAATGAACAGACAAGTGATAGAGAATCGCGACAGCATGTCATGCTCACAATGAGTGATATGAAATCGTCTCTACTCACACAAACAATCACCCAATATAGCATCAATGCATCACATAGAATTATAATCATAGAATGGGGGTTAGTACATCATAAAATAACATCAAATCACCATAGAACAAATATGATATACGCATAGAAGTGAACACACAACAATCATCATATAGTAATCCATCCTCACAATAATCTAGGAATATCATCATCCATCTGAAATCATAATGTCAAACACAGCATAATATGTCTAATATCTATAAAGAAGCATCCAAAAACATAGGTAAATCCATAAACATCTAGTCAAAGCATCACAAAATAGTCTAAACTATGCCAGTATAATCTATCAAAGCACAAAAGAAAAGATGAGTCAAGGAGAGGCACTATAGAGCATAGGTTAGGCATCCTAGAAAGTGCATCAACCACCATGTTTTCTTAGCTTTCATGTATTTTATGTCAAGTTATACTCACAGAAAGTGCTCACCCACTTTTTCTAGTGGTCATTCAAATATTTTTGAGTAAAAAATAAATTAAGCTATTATGATTAGTCTTCATCACAAATCTTCCAATGCATGCATGATTGTCAACATCTCCTTATTATAAATGGAATAACCTCTTTCCAATTTACATATTATTATTATTTTTTAATCTCAAGAACAATTTAATGTCCACTTTGGGTTAGGAAAACACTAATACCTTATCTAGATGCATCACATTTAACAATAAAAAGCAATGAAAAATCAATAATAGAAAGTACAGACACTAGCTCATTACCTCCTTCAGCTTGTCAAAAAAAATTTGAGCATATTTAGTCCATGCAAAAGCTCTCTTCTTCATCAAATCAATCAAAGGAACAACCAAGAGAAACCTTTCACAAACCTCTTGTAGTAACAACATAATCTCAAGAATATTTTCAACTCTGTCAAATTAATGGGAGGTGACCAATCTAGAATTGATTGGATCTTTTGTTGATCCACTTGAACACCCTTGGCACTTATGACATGTCCCAAATACAAAATATCCTCCAAATCAAACCCACATTTGGACAACTTTGTAAAGAAAGAATGCTGCTCCAAAACAACCAAAACCGTATCTAGATGTTTTAAATTCTCTTATTAGGTTTTACTATATATGAACATATCATCAAAGAATACTATCACAAAGTTTTTGAGTTTTTTTACTAATGCTTGATTCATGCATGATTGAAAAGTAGCTAGAGCATTAGTGAGACCAAAAGACATGGCCAAAAATTCAAAGTGTCTATAATGTCACATGAAAGCTATCTTCCCAACATCTTTATCGCTCATGTGGATTTCATGGTATCTTGATCTCAAATCAATTTTGGAGAAGTACATAGCTCCATGAAATTCATCTGTGAGCTTATCTATCCTTGAATAGGATATATGTATTTGTGATTCTCTTCTTGTTAAAATTCATATCATCAATATACATTCTCATAGTGTCATTCGTCTTCTTCACAAAAACTATTGAAGATGCAAATGGACTAAAGCTAGGTCTTATGGAGCCCATATCAAGAATTTCTTGGATTGCCTTCTCAATCTCCCTTTTATATAATCTTGGATGAAATTATGTAGTTATAATAGGTTTAACCCCTTCTTCTAACTATATAACATGTTGAAATCCTCAATTTGGTGGTAGTCTTGGAGGCATATTATTGAAAACTGAACAATTCTTATTTATAATTTCATGAAAATAATTGTGATGCACACCTTTCTTGCCTAACGGAAACTTTGTAGGAAAAATTAGGAAAATTCTCTCCCATGCTACTTGGCATCTACAAAATATTCTCTCCATCCTTTTTGTTGTCACCATCCATGAAGCTCCATTTGAGATCCCTCTAAGGACAATATTATTTCCATCTATTCTAAACTTAAGATCCATGGACTATTAATTATGTGTGTATTCCCCTAGAGAATGCAAACATTATACTCCCAAAACTCTATTTGTATCTCCTATACCAACCACATAAAATTCATCACATACTTTATGGCCTCTGGGGATTATATTGAGTCGCTTGATTATCCTACTACATGGAATGGTGAATCCATCAAACATCATGACATTAGAACCTTCCAATTATTTTGTCTTCACTCCTCTCTTCATCACCAACCCTTGATTAGTAAAGTTGTGGGTAGCCCCTCCATCAATAAGGATGATCATCCTCTATCCTACTAGTACTCCACAAAATCAAAAGAATTTTTTTTGGGGGGCTCCTGAGTGGGTGACAAGTGTACTCTCTTTTGTGATTTTGTGTTCTACCCCTAACAATATGATCAACAACATCTTCAAATACCTTGGGTTCATCCTCGTATTTTCAATCTTTATTTGACACCACTTTCATGGAATGTATTATGCTTTACCCAAGCATCTATGTCCAAGATTCCATGGCTCTCTATAAGAGAAGCACAATTTTTTCCTTCAAAGTGCATTATTGTATTTCTCATCCTTGTTTGGTTTGGGGGGTCGCATTTTGGGTTAAGGGAAGTTCTTATGAAGAGGATTCTTATTTGGCATCGATGGTGCATTCTTGGAGTAGAATTTATTTCTGGTGACCAAATTCTCTAGATGTAGAGCTCTTTTGATGGCCTCTTACAAGGAATGTGGATCAAACGCCCTTAACAAACCCTTGAGTAGTTCCGATAGATCCTCTAAAAAAAGAACCATGAGTATCTTTTTGCCACATATAGAACCATCATTGATAACCTTTAAAATTATACCACAGTGTTCAATTGTACCTTCTTTCCTCAATTGTGCTAACTCCCTAAAGTGAATCTGCAGATCCTTCCTGCCAAACCTATCCATCAATATTCAATTGTACTCATCTGGGGTAGTAATTGATCCACATCCTTGGGTCACGACGCTATGGTACCATCGCTCATGAGCCACACCCTCTAGGTGTAAAGTGACAAACTTAATGGCTTCTTCTTCAACTATGGGATTCAAAGAGAAAAATGTATCTGACTTCTACAACCATGCATTGGCTTAACAACTACCCAATCTATCATATATGGGTATATTGATCTTACTCGAACAATGTTGAATGTCCCTATGGGGTTGCTCCTCATACCTTCTCCTCCTATTCCCATTTATTATCTTCATCTCATAATACTCAACAAAATACATGTCACAACAAATGATAGGATCTATAGCATTATATTTAGTGTAACACCAAGCCATTTCATCCTCTTATTGTGGATGTATAGATTGTTCTTCTTTCAAGAGTTTTGTCTCATCTCTTTTCAAAAATTTAGCTTTGAATGTCTTCAAGGATGGGTTAATTTAAGTCATGTTATTTGTCAAATTACTTCCCTATCCACCATTTGGAGTAGATCTCCCAACACTCCATTATTGATTCATTCCTTTCAAAGTTCTCACAATCTCTACCATAGACTCTCAAAGCGGATTGAAATTCTCTAGCCATATATATGTTTTAGTCCTTATGACCTCTTACAAGTGGGCTTCATCATTTCTATCACCCACAACTTCTTCTTTTCTCTTTTCCTTTTGTAATACTTGATTACCCTATAACCTTTTTTCCTAAACCTACATCACCACACATCCACAAGCTTGCAAAAAACATGGCTCTAATACCATGGTGTAATGTCATATCAAATATTTTTCAAATATAATAATATATTTGAAAACACAAATGATAAATTTCACCAGATTACACAAAATAACACCAAATAAAATAACAAACAACTTGCACAAATGACATAATTTACAACAATATTGATTGTTGCGACAAACGTTACAACAATTATAACAACTACAAATCTACAGCACACAATGCACACACCAAACAATTTAACTTCCCTACAAATTCATGAAGCTCTGATGCATTCCCTGTTAGAATGTGTTAGATTATTTCAAGGACTCCAACTCCTTGGATCACCTACAAAAACCAAAACAACCTTCTACAAGAGAGAAAAGCAAGAGCATAAATTTGCAATAATGGATGCAAAATATATTAGATCAATATGATCAATGATATGCATATGTAATCTATAGAATACAATAAAATGTATATATGAGACCTTGTTTATAAAGACAAGGTTGAGAGATAGGACTAACTAGGATGATGACAAGTGTCTTAATCATATGTCATGTGACAACTACGGGATAAGATCACATATCTATGAGAGACTTATAGAAATATTCCTAACTCACCGGGAACTAGTTAAATAATGTACCTTTTTCACACTACAAAGGTTGAAATATGATAGGAAACACCCTAGTTCACATCAACAGAATGGTCTTAAGAAGCAAAGGGTTTTTATTATCTAATTCCAATAACTAATGGGATTTCATCTACTAAGCACAAGCTCTTATGGGTTTTCGTCCACGAAAGAAATCTCAAACACAAAGTGTTCTAGAAGATAAAAAATGACGTAATAATGGATGATCTCAAAACGAAATGTTTTTCCAAGTTTTATATGTTGCACACCTGAAGGATAAAACAAGTCGGCCTAACCTCCATTGATGTCAAGACAAAAATTTGAATTTTAAAAGTTGGCCTAACCTAAATTGGTGTCGAGGCCCAAATTTAAATTTTACATGTTATATATTAAGTCAGCTATAAAGACCTTACAAAATTCAAATTTTAGGATTTTCTCCTTCCCCAATACCAAGTTGATTTCTCTTCTTTGTTGGACTCAATCTAGAAACTGAAACAAAATCCCTTTTTAAGTCTCATTTTTGAAGTTTCAAAGTTTCCCATTATGTTCTACCACTCTGGCACTTATCATGTGGTATCTTTGATTGCCCAATCCTTGACACTTCTTTAACTCCCCTCTATTCTTTTGGATTAGCATAGGTTATGTGATAGCTTTGATCGTCAATTCTCAAAATTGCCTTGGTATATGTCAAGTAATAGCTTTGATCCCTACTGTGACGTATTCACACATCACCCCATTGCAAATGGGGACCACTATCTTTTGCTTTCTAGGGTTAGTTTTCTTGGTCTTCTAGGTTCTTGTCTATTGACCTTTTGCATTTGAAGGGTCGCCAGGGGGCTCATTAGGATAGCAGGCTCTGCTTGAGTCAGGTGGATCTACTCAAGAGGTCAGGTCAATTGAGTGATTAGGGGTAATTTAGATCGTTCCTAGGGTACTTTTTTTGTGTACTATCTGGTCAAACTTCAATTTGCTAAGTCAAACCTCGGTTGAATGCATAATGTCCTCTTAGGTCCCATCCCTTACATCAAGGGCAGAGTGAATTCGCCTTGAGAAGTCTGGAATGTCATCCTCGTCCTCAAATATCCTGAAATTTGGCTAAGTCTAGAATGTCATCCTAATCCTGAAATTTGACTAAGTCTGGAAAATTGAAGAAACCTCCAAAAACTAGATTTTGCATTATAACTCCTGGAGGTCCGAAACCACTCTCAAACATCCTGACAATATATATGGAATACAACTTAAAGTATAAGAAAGAAGAAAGATATAACGAAATGTTTCTTATTCTTAAATGTTATATTCCATATATGAATCCTGACGGAGAGGCTAAAATGTCAAATTTCTCTCCTGACCCTTCCAAAGGGTCCAGAGCGAATTTCAATTTCGCTCCTGACCCTTCCAGAGGGTCCAGAGCGAATTCCTCTATAAGACATTCCACCTTGACCCAAACTAGGAACTAGCTCATTCCCAGGAATCATTGAAGGCAATTCACTTGTTTGGATGAAGAAATGTGAGAGATGAAGTCAAGATTTGAGCCTAATAGTGAATTTCACACCTGACCCTTCCAAAGGGTCCAGAGCGAAATTCTTGTATGACCCTATTTTTTCTCAAAATCTTGAACTAAATACCAATTTAATGAGCAAATTCACTTGATGATGATTGAAGGAGGCCTAAAAAGTATTTCCAAGGCATGAAAAGGAGAAAATAAGTGAGAAATTAGCTCAAAATGAGAATTTCGCTACTGACCCTTCCAAAGGGTCCAGAGCGAAATCCTCATTTGACCCTCTATCTTGCCTAGGACATTGGAAAGACCTTGTTTTGAACTAAGTAGGTGGAAAATTCACTTGAATGTGGCAAGAGGGGGGTGAGTTTGATCAAGTTTTAAGATGGATTGGATGAAAGAGGTGTGAAACCAACCAAGATTGTGAATTTCACTCCTGACCCTTCCAAAGGGTCCAGAGCGGAATTCTTCGAAGACACCTTTTTTCTTCCTTGTTTGCACTGAAAGTCTTGTTCCTTGGACATGGTGGGGGTATATTGATATGTTCTTGCCTTAGGAAGTGATTGAAAGCATTGAAAAGTGATGATTTTGTCCAAGATTGTGAATTTCGCTCCTGACCCTTCCAAAGGGTCCAGAGCGAAATTCTTCATAAGCCTCATTTGCTTCCTTGCTTAGACTACCAACCTTGTTCATTGGGCATATTTGGAAGTAGATTAACATGTATTTGCCTTTTGAAGTGATGGAATGTGAAGAAGTGAAGGATTTTAGCCTAAAACTAGAATTTCGCTCCTGACCCTTCCAAAGGGTCCCGAGCGAAATTCCCAAAATCTACCTTCTCTCAATTTTCTCTCAAGCCAAGTGTGAATCAAGATTGAAGATGTCCTTAAGCATGGCTTTGAGTTGTTTGTGATCACCAAATGTGAAGGAATTGAGCTAAAACTAGAATTTCACTCCTGACCCTTCCAAAGGGTCCAGAGCAAAATTCTTGAAGAACGCCTATTTTTCCTTAGAGAAGGTCAAATCCTTAGTTTTTATGACGTGGATGGGAGTGAAGTGATGTGTCCCTGCCTTTTGAGGTGGATTGGGGTTGAAAAAATGAAGAAATGAGCTCAAAACAAGAATTTCGCTCTTGACCCTTCCAAAGGGTCCAGAGCGAAATTCCCAAAATCCCTCTTTCTTCCATTTTTTGTGTCAAGACAAACCTTGATCAAGGTGAAATGAGCTTGGAAAGACCCCTAGGCGTGCCTTTGAATGGATTGTGGCCACCAATGATCAATATTTTGAGCTTAAACATGGATTTTGCTCCTGACCCTTCCAAAGGGTCCAGAGCGAAATCCTAAATAGGTCCTATCCCTGGCCATGGTTTTGAGCGAATTTCTCCTTTCAAGCCATTTTGAGGTCAAACAAAGTGTTGTCTTCATAGGGTAAGGATCCAAAGACGAGAGTCCAGGTATAGAAAGTGAGAAGGGTAGATCTAGGTGAAGGAAAACAAGCAAATCAAGAATTTCGGTCCTGACCCTTCCAAAGGGTCCAGAGCGAAATTCTCAAAATCACCTAGTTTGCTCATGATTGAAATCAAGACATGGATTCCTAGGTCTTGGTGGAGAGAAGACTAGTGTATGCTTGCCTTGGAAGGCATTTTGGAGTAGAGAAATGATAGAATTTGTCCTAGAATGTGAATATCGCTCCTGACCCTTCCAAAGGGTCCAGAGCGAAATTCTTAAAACCTCTATTTTGCTCCAATTTTGCATCAAACCTAGTGTTGATTGAGATTAAAGGCACCCTTAGGCATGCATTTGAGCAAGTTGTGGTCACAAAATGAGAAGAATTTGAGCCAAGAATGCAAATTTCGCTCCTGACCCTTCTAGAGGGTCCAGAGCGAAATTCCTTATAGGTCATGTCCTTGGCCTAGGTCCAAAGCGAAATCCTCTTTTTTGGTCTTTTTGGGGGTCAAATCAATGATGTCTTCAGGAGAAAGCGATTCAAAGGTCAAGAGAAGTTCAAGGCAAAGAGATGATGAAATTTGAGTTAAATAGCAAATTTCGCTCCTCACCCTTCCAAAGGGTCCAAAGCGAAATTCTTATAGGGCCTGTCCTTGGGGAGGATCTTGAGCGAGCTTCATTTTAATGTCTTCTTGTTGATGATTTAAGGTAGAAAATGATATGTTAGAATGAATTTATGTGTCCTTAATCACCTTTTGGTTTGTTTTACAGGTGGAAGAAGACCAGGCCAGGACAAGGACGACCTATTCCAATCTCATCATCGTCGGGGGCATTCCAAGTGCATAAAGGAGGACTCAAGGTGTTTTGAAGCGTTGGAAGACTTCAAGTTTTCAAGGAGTTGCATGTTAGCTTGAAGACCTCATTCTACCACATGAAGAAACCACATAATGATAGAGAAGAAGGATCTTACAAATACTTCAAGGCAAAGTATGCTACCAGAGAAGGAAGACTTGACAGTAAGGAAGCCTCGTCAAGCACATGGGAGTAAAGGAGGTACATCATTCTTCGCATCAAGGACAGAGAAGGATCAACCACGATACAAACATCAGACAAGGTGGCATCCCAGTCACCGTTCCTCCAGTCAGACAGGTCCACCTCAACATGTCCAGATTTAGTGTACCTGACTCATTGGGGATGGCACAAACTCTGGTGTACCTACCCTTGCTTCCTATTGGTCTTCAATCCTAGAATGTAATTTTCTCATTGGCTAAGGAAGTTTGTTGTAACAAACTCTAATTAGGGTTTCTATCCTTTAATCCTAACCATTGATTCTAAGTCAATTAAAGTCATCAATTTGTAAAGGGGCTCTCTATATAAAGCCATGGCTCTTCATTTGTAAAGGTTAATAGTCAGAGAATAGTTAGGAGTTAGCAAAGGAGAGATAGTTAATAATTAGTAGCTCAATAGTAGATAGCATTTTAGAGTAGAGTAGAAAGAGAAGGCAAAGATTGTTGTCAAGATATTGTTACAAAAGACATGTAAACTTCATTGAAGGAATGGTGAATTCTATGTGTTGGTTCTACAATTTGCATGGTCTCTATACTTCTCAAGTTTAATTTCATGTTATTAGATGAATGGAAGAAATTTGTATATCCATACTACTAGCGGTTTGTTGATTGCAAACTTGCCTTGCATAGTCAACTGGAATCATTCAGCTTAAGCTTAACTTCAATTATCGCTTCCTCATTGATATGCATCAACCTGACAGTGTCTATGCTTGTAGCGGTGATCTGAACATCATAAAGCTTTCCTTAGAAGATCGCACTAACCTTGTGCAGATGATCCTAGCATGTCAAAGCAAAACTTAGTTAAAGTTTCATCAAATGTCATCCATTGCTCCTACATTCTTAGCGTTAGAATTAGATTCCTCTCCAACCCTTATCCTTTTTTCCTTTTAAAAAAAATCAAGGATCAGTAAAAACCCACGTTCCAGTGATATCCAAAGTAAATCAGACACTCAGGTCATCAAATGTAAGTCCCCTTGTGATTCCAACAAAATCACATCATACCACAAGAGCTTATCCACACGTAGAGACCCTACATATCAGAACCTTGGAATTGCTCTAATTGATCCTTCGGCAAGATCTTCAGTAGTCGGGGAACCTTTGTTCAAGAGAGGATAAGATACTTTGGTATTTTATTCTGTGTTCGCATGTGCATGAAAAACACATCAATAGAATTGGCACTAGAAGGAGGGCGTGATCGCGATAAACACTTGAGCAAATGCAATCCAGATTTTATCAAGTCATATTTTGAGGAGTTATATAGAACTTCTAACCTCTCTTCACGCTTAACAAAAAGTAGAAGAAAGGAGGGCGAACGTGAACTCTTGAATCCAAGGAAGATCAATGGAAAGCCTTCTTCAACACTCGACGAAAGGTGATCGTTGGGTCATCAATTGGACTTGTGAAAGAAGGAAGCAAGCTGGAACCAATTGAGCTCTCAAGTTGAATCTGAGATATTCAAGATCTCTCTTATTCCATAAAATCCAAAATATATATGTATATATAAAAAGAAAGATTTCTCAATGGAGCAACAACGGTTTCACGATGAGCAACAAGTTGATTTTCCTCAACTTTGGTGGAGATTGGATACACAGCTTTATCCACGCAGATTGTCCGAGTTTGCAAGGCCAGGGCAATGTTGAGTCCATGAGACAGATGAACATGATGAAATGCATTGCTTGAAGTACTTATCAAGGATAGAATTGGCACTGCAGGGAAAGATCTTCTTTTGGGATGTTCCCAGACTAGAGGCAGAAGAAGGCAATTTCAGTGTCCCAGAAACCAAAGATCCTCTTCTAAGCTTCTTATGGATGATCGAGAATCAGCTTATTTTGAATGGTGAAATCCGTTTAGAGAACATATTAATACCATTGTGGTGTAGGATTCACAATGCACCTCACTCTGAATTTTCTTGCTCGGTATGTGAAATGGCCATCAATCAAGTCAGAAATCAGTTTGGAATGCCAATCTTATCCGAAGAAGAGTGTATTGTGAACAGATCTTGGGGTGCACATCTCGCAGCTAAATTCAGGAGGACATATGAACAAGACACTACTCCAGCACCTGACTGTGAGGGGAGCCAATTGCAAGTTGAGGATCGAAGCTCCCTTAATGATCAATATGAAGTTGTGAATGATATCTCTCTACACCTTGTACCAAAAGAAGAAAATGATTAAACGACCTTTCAAGAATACAACTCGTTCCTTGAAGAATTTTCATTTATGCTACAAAGGGAGATCCTTGAAAATGAAATACAAGTGGTTTCAAGTAGCATCTTTAAAGAGGACAATCAAGTTGAGATGGTGAACAAAGAGTTACAAATCATCATAAGTAAGCCTAGGTATGAAGAACAAATCGAGGGGGTGCTTGAAGATCTCATCACCACCATATTATTTGAGGGGGCACTAAAAGATCTCATGGAAGAAGTACAAATGGAATCACTGCCAAAAAAATTTCAAGATAAGCAAGTTATGGTGAGCGATATGATTCATCATCAACTTGGCCTCCAAAGACAATGCTTGAGAATGAGATACCATCAAAGATTATATTTGATCAGCTAGAGGAGATGTTTGAAGCTCAATCCATCAGGGAGTGCTTAGTTTTTGAGGATATGCTCACAAAATTCCATGAAGATGCTTGGTTTATGCAAGATGTCTCAATGAAAACAAAGAATGTTGAGCTATTCGAAGGGGCGTTGAGCTTGTTTCAAGAGGAACTTCCTAATTAAGATCAACACACTGTGAATGCTCATGGAATAGTTCATCATCAATGGCGACCTCCTGAAGCAGTTCGTGACCTTGGTTCCGACAATGCAATTCCATCTGAGCCTGAAATACACCAGGTTGTTTCTTTCCTTAATCCTAGCCTTGAAAGTTATTATGATTTTGATTATGGGGGTTTTGGGAAAACAACTTGCATTTGGATAGATCACGGTCCTGATGAGTTACCCCAACTGATTATCTTACATGAAACCTTGCCTGAATATGAGAGATGCATGGTGAGAGCTTGTTTTTCTGTATTTCGGGATGAATTTGCTCGACTGAGAACCATCACCTTTGCCATGCTCATGTTGCACAACCTGAGAAATCATGTAAAGTCATGTATATACTTCGCTTATTTGAGTTGTATCAAGTCTAAGAGTCTTGTATATAGCTTTTAGAGTAGGTTTTCCTTTCATGTGTTTTAGCTAGAGGTCTTTTGAGCCTTGTCCTTAATTTGCCTTGAGTCATTTGACTTGTGATCTTGAGTGGCTCACGTAGTTTAGTTGTTTGCTTTCTTTAGATAGTTTTCTTTTGGTGTGCGCTTTAGCTTAGTTTGCTTTGGGTCGGTCTGTTGGTCGGTTTGTTGTCGCTTGGTTTAGTTTAGGTGTCTTGAGTAGGATCCTCCATTTGTGAGAAAGGCGTCTGTGTTGTTGCCCACACATTGGCAACATCTTGGATCTTATGCTAGACTCATTTATTAGATATCTATTCATGAGGTGCTTTGAATCTGAGGTTGTTCCCCTTCAGCTTTATCATCTGATCAGGACTGGTACTTGACCCAGAAGGGAACCACTTTCTGTGTCTTGATGTCGACATCTATTGATTACTATATCTTTACACATTAAATAGACTCCGAGCCATTATGGTTTTCAGGCAAAGCTGTGATTAGTGAAAAATCTAAAATCTGGCTTCAGCGCCACCGCAATCTTCAAGCCCTAGTAAGCTCTGCTGCTTACGAGCCAAAGGAATTGACGAAATGAAAAGCAATATCAAAAGGGAAAAAATGAGAAAATGAAATGAAATGAAATATCAAAATTGGCTAATGGGAATATGCGAGTAACTCCATCGGGGCTATGGACACTCGGCTGGCAATGGAGCAATATTCGTGAGATTGCGGTGATAAACTCGTCAGGACTATAGACGTTTGACTGGCAACGAGGGTCTATCCAGGATGCTTATGAAGTTTGGATATATTACGTAGCCAATCACAGAGGAACCTAAAGGTCATAGTTGTCTTGTCGAGAAGAATGAATACACTTGCACACACATGGGTAATCAAAGACTAAGCGTCTTGATCTAGTTAAGGATTCTCTTTCCTCTTTGAGTACATTTTTTAGTCACCTGATAAGTTGGGTTGAACTTTTCGAAGGTCCTAAGTGTCAATTGGGTCTTTATCTCTAAAATGTTCAGGAACATTTATTCAAAGTGGCGCTAGATGTTGTGACATATTCACACATCGCCACATTGCAAATGGGGACCCCTACCTTTTGCTTTCTAGGGTTAGTTCTCTTGGTCTTCTAGGTTCTTGTCTATTGACCTTTTGCATTTGAAGGGTCGCCAGGGGGCTCATTAGGATAGCACGCTCTGCATGAGTCAGGTGGATCTACTCAAGAGGTCAGGTCAATTGAGTGATTAGGGGTAATTTAGATCATTCCTAGGGTGTTTTTTTGTCTACTATCTGGTCGCACTTCAAGTTGCTAAGTCAAACCTTGGTTGAATGCATAATGTCCTCCTAGGTCCCATCCCTTACATCAAGGGCAAAGTGAATTCGCCTTGAGAAGTCTGGAATGTCATCTTGATCCTCAAATGTCCTGAAATATGGCTAAGTTTGGAATGTCATCCAGATCCTGAAATTTGACCAAGTCTGGAAAATTGAAGAATCCTCCAAAAACAAGATTTTGCATTATAACTCCTGGAGGTCCAAAACCACTCTCAAACATCCTAACAATATATATGGAATATAACTTAACGTATTAGAAAGAAGAAAGATATAACGAAATGTTTCTTATACTTAAATGTTATATTCCATATATGAATCCTGACAGAGAGGCTAAAATGTCAAATTTTGCTCTTGACCCTTCCAAAGGGTCCAAAGCAAATTTCAATTTCACTCCTGACCCTTCCAGAGGGTCTAGAACGAATTCCTCTATAGGACATTCCACCTTGACCCAAACTAGGAACTAGCTCATTACCAGGAAGCATTGAAGGCAATCCACTTGTTTGGATGAAGAAATGTGAGAGATGAAGTCAAGATTTGAGCCTAAAAGTGAATTTCACTCCTGACCCTTCCAAAGGATCTAGAGCGAAATTCTTGTATGACCCTATTTTTTCTCAAAATCTTGAACTAAATGCCAATTTAATGAGCAAATTCACTTGGTGATGATTGAAGGAGGCCTAACAAAGTATGTCCAAGGCATAAAAAGGAGAAAATAAGTGAGAAATAAGCTCAAAATGACCAGAGCGAAATCCTCATTTGACCCTCTATCTTGCCTAGGACATTGGAAAGACCTTGTTTTGAACTAAGTAGGTGGCAAATTCACTTGAATGTGGCAAGAGGGGGGTGAGTTTGATCAAGTTTTAAGATGGATTGGATGAAAGAGGTGTGAAATCAACCAAGATTGTGAATTTCGCTCTTGACCCTTCCAAAGGGTCTAGAGCGAAATTCTTGGACGAGACCTTTTTTCTTCCTTGTTTGCACTGAAAGCCTTGTTCCTTGGACATGGTGGGGGTAGATTGATATGTTCTTGCCTTAGGAAGTGATTGAAAGCATTGAAAAGTGAGGATTTTTTCCAAGATTGTGAATTTCACTCCTAACCCTTCCAAAGGGTCCAGAGCGAAATTCTTCATAAGCCTCATTTGCTTCCTTGCTTAGACTACCAACCTTGTTCCTTGGGCGTATTTGGAAGTATATTAACATGTCTTTTCCTTTTGAAGTGATGTAATGTGAAGAAGTGAAGGATTTTAGCCTAAAACTAGAATTTCCCTCCTGACCCTTCTAAAGGGTCCGGAGCGAAATTCCCAAAATTTACCTCCTCCTCTCAATTTTGTGTCAAGCCAAGTGTGGATCAAGATTGAAGATTTCCTTAAGCATGGCTTTGAGTTGTTTGTGATCACCAAATGTGAAGGAATTGAGCTAAAACTAGAATTTCGCTCCTGACCCTTCCAAAGGGTCCAGAGCAAAATTCTTGAAGAACACCTATTTTTCCTTAGAGAAGGTCAAATCCTTAGTTTTTCTGGCGTGGATGGGAGTGGAGTGATGTGTCCTTGCCTTTTGAGGTGGATTGGGGTTGCAAAAATGAAGAAATGAGCTCAAAACAAGAATTTTGCTCCTGACCCTTCCAAAGGGTCCAGAGCGAAATTCCCAAAATCCCTCTTTCTTCCATTTTTTGTGTCAAGACAAACCTTGATCAAGGTGAAATGAGCTTGGAAAGACCCCTAGGCGTGCCTTTGAATGGATTGTGGCCACCAATGATCAATATTTTGAGCTTAAACATGGATTTTGCTCCTGACCCTTCCAAAGGGTCCAGAGCGAAATCCTAAATAGGTCCTATCCCTGGCCATGGTTTTGAGCGAATTTCTCCTTTCAAGCCATTTTGAGGTCAAACAAAGTGTTGTCTTCATAGGGGAAGGATCCAAAGATGAGAGTCCAGGTATAGAAAGTGAGAAGGGTAGATCTAGGTGAAGGAAAACAAGCAAATCAAGAGTTTCGGTCCTGACCCTTCCAAAGGGTCCAGAGCGAAATTCTCAAAATCACCTAGTTTGCTCATGATTGAGATCAAGACATGGATTCCTAGGTCTTGGTGGAGAGAAGACTAGTGTATGCTTGCCTTGGAAGGCATTTTGGAGTAGAGAAATGATAGAATTTGTCCTAGAATGTGAATATCACTCCTGACCCTTCCAAAGGGTCTAGAGCGAAATTCTTAAAACCTCTATTTTGCTCCAATTTTGCATCAAACCTAGTGTTGATTGAGATTAAAGGCACCCTTAGGCATGCATTTGAGCAAGTTGTGGTCACAAAATGAGAAGAATTTGAGCCAAGAATGCAAATTTCGCTCCTGACCCTTCCAGAGGGTCCAAAGCAAAATTCCTTATAGGTCATGTCCTTGGCCTAGGTTCAAAGCGAAATCCTCTTTTTTGGTCTTTTTGGGGGTCAAATCAATGATGTCTTCAGGAGAAAGCGATTCAAAGGTCAAGAGAAGTTCAAGGCAAAGAGATGATGAAATTTGAGCTAAATAGCAAATTTCGCTCCTCACACTTCCAAAGGGTCCAGAGCGAAATTCTTATAGGGCCTATCCTTGGGGAGGATCTTGGGCGAGCTTCATTTTAATGTCTTCTTGTTGATGATTTAAGGTAGAAAATGCTATGTTAGAATGAATTTATGTGTCCTTAATCACCTTTTGGTTTGTTTTGCAAGTGGAAGAAGACCAGGCCGGGACAAGGACAACCTATTCCAGTCTCATCATCGTCAGGGACATTCCACGTGCATAAAGGAGGACTCAAGGTGTTTTGAAGCGTTGGAAGACTTCAAGTGTTCGAGGAGTTGCATGTTAGCTTCAAGACCTCATTCTACCACATGAAGAAACCACATGATGACAAAGTAGAAGGATCTTATAAATACTTCAAGGCAAAGTATGCTATCGGAGAAGGAAGACTTGATAGTAAGGAAGCCTCGTCAAGCACATGGGAGTAAAGGAGGTACATCATTCTTTGCATCAAGGACAAAGAAGGATCAACCAAGATACAAACATTAGACAAGGTGGCGTCCCAATCATTGTTCCTCCAGTCAGACAGGTCCACCTCAGCATGTCCAGATTCAGTGTACCTAACTCATCGGAGACGACACAAACTCTGGTGTACCTACCCTTGCTTCCTATTGGTCTTCAATCCTAGAATGTAATTTTCTCATTGGCTAAGGAAGTTTGTTGTAACAAACTCTAATTAGGGTTTCTATCCTTTAATCCTAACCATTGATTCTGAGTCAATCAGAGTCATCAATTTGTAAAAGGGCTCTCTATATAAAGCCCTGGCTCTTCATTTGTAAAGGTTAATAGTCAAAGAATAGTTAGGAGTTAGCAAAAGAGAGAGTCAATAATTAGTAGCTCAATAGTAGATAGCATTTTAGAGTAGAGTAGAAAGAGAAGGCAAAGATTGTTGTCAAGATATTGTTGCAAAAGACATGTAAACTTCATTGAAGGAATGGTGAATTCTATGTGTTGATTCTACAATTTGCATGGTCTCTATACTTCTCAAGTTTAATTTCATGTTATTAGATGAATGGAAGAAATTTGTATGATCAATGTTGAAATTTGTATATTCATACTACTAGTGGTTTGTTGATTGCAAACTTGCCTTGCGTAGTCAACTGGAATCATTCAGCTTAAGCTTAACTTCAATTATCGCTTCTTCATGATATGCATTAACCTGACGGTGTCTATGCTTGTAGCGGTGATCTGAACATCATAAAGCTTTCCTTAGAAGATTGCACTAACCTTGTGGAGATGATCCTAGCATGTCAAAGCAAGACTTAGTTAAAGTTTCATCAAAGGTCATCCATTGCTCCTACATTCTTAGCGTTAGAATTAGATTCCTCTCCAACCCTTATCCTTTTTCCCTTTTTTTAAAAATCAAGGATCAGTAAAGACCCACGTTCCAGTGATATCCAAAGTAAATCAGACGCTTAGGTCATCAAATGTATGTCTCCTTGTGATTCCAACACAATCACATCATACCGTAAGAGCTTATCCACACGTAGAGACCCTACATATCAGAACCTTGGAGTTGCTCCGATTGATCCTTCGGCAAGATCTTCAGTAGTCAGGGAACCTTTGTTCAAGAGAGGATAAGATACTTTGAACCTTTGTTCAAGAGAGGATAAGATACTTTGGTGTTTTATTCTGTGTTCGCATGTGCATGAAAAACACATCAACAATCCCCAATCCCAACATTTCCCAAACATGTGTCAAGTACTACCTCTGAACCCTAATTCCCAACATCTCTTGTGTGGGTCTTAGATGCCTACTGTGAGAACAAAATCAACCTTCTATGTAGTCTATCATAATCAAGGGGGTAGTATGTAAGCACCCAATATTGTATGGGCCAACATATACATCCAATGATGATTTGACAATCTATCTCATAACCCCCATAACATGCTCATTTCTCCTCATAGCCTTTTCTACCTTGATGGGAATCCTCCTAACATCCTAGTACCCTCATTCACGTGTCCATCCTTGATTATCACTCGTTTAGCCTACTTGTCCTCACTTTCAAAAAATGCCATTACTTAGTTCTTGAGAAACCTCAAGGTTACTTAGGCAACCCATGATGTTAAGTTATAGATTCACTTAACTAACTTTCCTTTGTAAGAGGGTGAGGCACCCTTCAATATGAGAGAACCTTCATTAGTTGGTTTGCACAAAAGTCATTTGGATTTGTTTGATTTTTTCCAATTTCCCTTCTAAGCTTTAGCTATTTCAATTAATGATAGCTTGCTTTCTTTCCCTACTTTCTTTCCTACTTTAAATTCAAGACTTCATTCCATATTTATATAAATTTTTCCTTCCATCCCCTCTTCTCTTTTCCTATATAACCTCCCCTTCTCTTATTCAAATAAGAGAGAAAATGCATAGATAATATAAGTATGGAAGATAATTCTTGATTAAAATAGCTTTCCGCAATTTTGAAGAAGCTACCTCTCCATAAGATGAGGAATTGTTCGGCTATCTCTACAAATCTTTCCTAAAAGCTTATGTATCCCTTTAGGAATTTGGATCACCTTTAGAAGATTGCATGCCTCTTTACAAAACACAATCCTAAATCCTCATATCTAGGCTTTAACTTGATCCACATAACACGAAGACTATTTTCCTTCCTCATAATCAATCTCTATATAGATCTTCCATTTCCATCGAGTAGAGTACCCTAAGGCTAGAGGAGGAGAAGAAATTATAGATAAAATTTTATGCTTTATGAATCCCAATCACAACATTGCAAAGAAGCTTCAAATCTTCCATGTTCTTTACTTTCAAAAGCATTTTTCATTACTTTGTTTCTATCTCTTAGTTTAAAATTTACTTAGGTATGATTATATTTTGTTTAATTTGTGTCTTTCAAATAAATTAGGAAGTTTATTTAAAACATTTTCTCAAAAATTAAAAATTAAAACTCCAAAAACTTAGCATAGGTTGAATGTAGAATTTATATAGAAATAATTAGTTGTAACTAAATAACTAATTTAGACTTTAATAGAAATAAAATAGAATAATTTAGTTATACAATTAGAATTCTTACTTGCAATCTCTCAACTTTTAAAAAGCATGCAAAACAAAAAGAAAGAAGCCCTCAATTCCATCGTGAGGCATTTAAAAATTTGTAAGTGAAACATCAAACAAAGAAAACATCAAAAATCACTCTCCTTTGATTTATCTCTCTCCACTTTTCATGCTAGATGTGTCTAGGGATTAAGGAAGATTAGATTGAGTCAAATTTGGATGAAAATCGGGATAATGCACCTCTCTTAGCTAAATATGATAAAATTTGTAAATTCCATCATGAGGCATTCAAAAAATTGTACATGAAATATCAAACAAAGAAAACATCAGAAATTCAATGAAGCAAGCAACAATATCACTCTCCTTTGATTTTTCTCTCTCACTCCACTTTTCATGCAAGGTGTGGCTAGGGATTAAGGAAGATTAGATTGAGTAAATTTTGGATGAAAAGTCAGGATAATGCACCCCCTCTTAGGTAAATTTTATAAAATAACAAACAAAGGAGCATAAGATAAGAGTCTCGTGAAAATGAGAATGCCTTCTAGATAACTCACCAAACAGTGCTAGAATTTTGGCAATAATGCTCCAACGAGTTGCAAGATGATGCTTAAGCACACCTATCGTTCTGCATCCAACTCCACAAATTAAATACCATAGCCCACCACCAAGCACTTATTCCTCAAGGAGTGAAATTAATGCACGACCCGTGCTTCAAGTCGTCATATTGCTATCACTCGCCAATCGCCATGCCCCCTTCCTTGTGAAGGGTACAGTCCATTGAACTAAACCCCCCTAGATTAACTTTAGTCTTTTGCCACAATAGCAGGAATAGTTTACTCCGTACCATTAGCAAGGGTGAAATGCATTTGAGAATATCAAAGTTTCTGCTCCATAGACTAATGAATAAAGAGAATACCACGCAAGTGGCCTAGAATACTTATGGTAACTGCGAGTGTAAGTGATACCATGTTTATTCATGAATTCGCATAAAATTTAATCTATGGTTTAATTAATTACCTGAACACTTTTATTAAGGGTAGTATGTAATGGAAAACCAATGTTTACTGATCTCAGGTGTAATTGTTGCCCTTTTAGATGGAGGTGTATCCTTTGAAATTGTAATTGTATGTATACTTGCTAACTATCAAAAGGATGTTTATAGTAGTGCATTACACTGAAGCGTTATTGCATTAGAACTTATTTTTATCTGTTATATATATAAAAAAAAGTGCAGCAATCAAGTGTGAGGCTGGCAGAGTACAAGAGGAAAGCATTTCACTTTCAAATGTTTCTGGAGTCCTGAAAAGTAGGCTTTATCTTTTAGTCCAAAAATGGATTATATGAGCTTCCTAGGATTTGTATATATTGGTCAATTTGGAAACTGTAGCCAGTCCCTATTGCCACTGGAATAAACACTCATTAATTAAGGCAATGTTTTATTTGATTAATTAAAAGATCCCACAGATAACTCAGATATTTCAATTCATGCCATCACCTGAAAACACATTTTTTATGCCAGACAAGTGAGAACCTCTTCCTTCTACATGCTCAATCAAATTGAGCTAGCAACCATTTTTGCTTGCAAACAACAGCATGAAGAGCTGTATGCAATTAGAGAAAATCAGTCATAGTTGCACTTGATGGTAATCTCAACTTTCATACAAATACAGTGTTAAAACTGCATTATCATCATGATGTTTGCATATTATACACTTGTTGTCTCTTTGCCATAATCAATGGCATGATTCAATGGACAAACTAGACATAAAAATGAGGTTGCAGATAGCCAAATAACTGAGAAAATATTAAGTATTTTGGAATTGGTGGCACAAAACATTTCATTGCTTGAGTTCCTACCTTTCAGTCTTACCAAATAATGAAGCCATGCCCCATTTTTTTGATTTTTCACCTTCAGATTCTTCCTTTTTTTCACCTCTAACCTTCTCAAGAACCTTTTGTAAGCTCCAGTCACCCCTGTCTTTTTTCTCTTCTATGTCTGCATTAAGGGTAACTTTTGACTGTTGTTTATGGCTAATGCCACCTCCACTGCCACCTTGACCAGTTGCATCGTCCAATCCTCCTTCTCCCTTAGGTCCTGTATTAACAAGTGTCAAGTGCAATAAATTATTAAATGTGACATGTTTGATCCTTTCTCAGAAGTAACAAGTTTGCCAAGCATTACATGAATTGACTTTAACTTTCCTAATACATATTATATACTATACAATTTGCAATGGAAAACATGATTCAAGAAACATAACAATTCTCTAAAATGTCACAGTAAACATAATTCAAGAGCATAGCCCAAATAGTATAAAACTAAAGCCGCAAAGGGCAACAGATTAAATATAAAAAGATGTGTTCTGGTATTGCCTCAGATACAGTAACGAAGCAATTGTGATCTATAATAAAGAAAGTAGGTAACCAATTTCTGTGCAAAGCAAGCTAATATAAATCTGATGGAACCAAAACATAAGCAGTCAAGGTCGAATCAAACCGACAAACCAAATCCATAGCAACTGAATAGCTATCCCATCGGTTAGAGTGCCATAGCATAAGGCAATGGAACTTTGAAAATTTCTTTCTTTTAGAGTACTGCATACTTGGCATACAATCATCCAAAATCATGCATAGTGCATATCAATACCTTAAATAGATTCAACCCATGTATTCATCTATCCATACCAAAGCATGTTGAAATTGAAACCTGGGTGAGTCCCAGATGAGCAGCTCTCATTGTCTGAGTAATGGAACCCGAATCTCCTTTTTACTCTCTTCAATTTGTGGAATCAAGATTGCTCTCAGAGATATTGAAGGTTAGGAAAGCCATCAAATTTATTTTCTGAAATGCATTTCAATTGAATCTTTTATAGAAAACATGTGTACCATGTTCCCCATATAAACATTCCTCTGACGGATAACTTACTCCAGGAAGATATTCCTTACTAACAACATAATACGTTATTGTTGTTCTGAGTGACTGAAGATTTTCTTTCAGGCTAATGTAGTGTTATAAGTTAACTTATATGTGATAAGGACAATTGTTTGTTATACTACAGAATCAAATACATAATGCTGCTCACATTTATCATCCACGGAGATCTCATCTTTGATTTCCCTTATCAAAAGAATAAGTTATTCTCAAAATTAGCATGTATTTCTTTATATTTCTTCCCCACACAATACATTTTCTTCCACACTGGATAATCATAACATTTTGCTAAAGCTCCCATAAAGTTGAAATACATTTCACAAAATTTCCCAAATTCCAATTTTCTGGCTTTTGAGGGCTGTCTTATAAGAAGCAAATTATCTCCATCTGACATGTTGCAGGTTCTACATAGACATTGCGATCTATATACCCATACTGATTAGTATATGAAGATCAATCATTGCCAATTACCCCACAGTAGCTGATGGGCTAGCAAAAGAATTCTATAAAAAGAATATAGATTGGATAGGTGAAGACCTATTGCAAGTCTACAGAGAAACCTTAGACAAAGGTTCCCCAAGAAGTGACATCAATAAGGGTATCATTAAGCTATTGCCTAAAGACGGACAAATACTTAATTAAAAATTGGAGGCCTATTACCATACTTAACGTCTCATGTAAGATTTTGGCAAAATTATTGGCATTAAGATTGGTGGACATCCTCCCCACATTTATTAGCCATTTATTAGCTCAACTCAAACTGGCTTCATTAAGGGCAGATACATCTTGCAAAATCTCATAACAAGTTGGGAAGCTATGGACTGGGCAAGAGCCTTCAACCAGAATACAAGTAATCTCTTACTTGACTTTGAAAAGGCCGATAGGGTTGAATAGTTGTTTTTAGTGATGACCCTTGAAGCTTTTGGTTTTCCAAAAGGCTTTTTCCATATGGTGAATACGCTACTGAATGATGCAGTAGCCCAAGTAGATGTAAATGGATCATTGTCTGATCAATTTCTTCCGTAGAGGTCAATAAGTCAACGTTGTCCTCTTGCCCCTGCCTTGTTTATGATAGCCTCATATGCAATATTTTACCTCCTAAGGGACTCTGGTTCCTTATGCACCTTGCCAAAGATCTCTTAAAACGGAGAAAGGAGAAAACTCAAAGGGACAAAACACCTCTCCAAAAGAGAGAATGCATGAAAACAATCATGTACAAATGGTGAAATGAGTGATGAATGGAGGACGCATCTGTTGGTTCCCAAAAACGGGTTTACACTACTACAATGCAGAAACCAAGTTGATTCCTCAAAATACCTATGGAAAGCCACTTCCAACTATCAATATCCTTCAGACTTGGACCAACTGCGACAAGGATCTGCAAATCCTTCTGCACTTTGGGCTCTGCAATACCTGGGAGAGTGATCCCTTAGCAAATTTGTGATCTCTACGCCACATTCACGAATTATGCTAAAAACAAAGCAGATAATCTCATATACAGGCTCAACAGTAGGGAGAATGCTCAAGAATGGCGAATTCTTCAGTGATCCTCGACCTTATCTAGAGCATAAGATAGTAGGACACCTCAAACATACATAAAAACTTGGAAATATGTCTTGATTTTAATGATTTATGACAAACCATAAGTGAAACAGACAAGAAATTGATAACCTAATGACAATTGCTAGCACACACCAGTGCCTTACTCCATTGGGCTTTGAGTTTCTGAAATATCACTGAAACTTGATAGAAATTTATCTAATAGCTGATTAAATCTTAAACGATAATGCATTACAATATCATTTATTTGCAATTTCTTACCCGAACTACTTATCAAATCCTAGTACAAGCTTTATCCCTCTGTGATCTCATTCAAGCATTTTAATTAACCCCTTGGATTAAAGCATGAAATGAAAGATTACATACATCATAACAATGCAACGAACAAATGAAACCCTTGATTCCATTTACCCAAAAGAAAATAAAATCGTACGCAGGAGAGTAAGGATTTGAAATTATATCTGTATTAATTTCAAAAGCTATCTTCTATCAAATAACCGAATATATTTCATTTACAAGAGAACCCATTTGAAATTTGAAACTAATGACTATCTTCTATTTTGCTCTGCAAAATGACATTACAATTCTCTGCTATTTATTGATGACTTCTCAAAACTGGAACCTAATCCTGCAGACCGGACCTACACAAGAGACCCTATTCAAAGATTTTGGAACCCTTTCTAATGGCCCTGATTTCCCTTTTATAGAAAACAAGGGAGCAACAAGCTTCAGGCCAAGAGACACATGTCATCAGAATGATTAAACATACCTGAAGTTTCTTACAAAGATATTCCATTCGAGGAAAGTTATAACCAATATCAAAATTTGCAACCGCTTCTCTGATATTCATGATGTATTTTGCCGCCCTTGCTGTTGTTCCGGTTCAAAAAGATATCCACCACTAGAAGACAAAAACAGTTATATCAAACAATTTACAATCCTTATTCATCATTCAAATATGTCTTACTCCATCCGTTGTATTCTTCATCAGATGGCCATTCATAACTCATGACCTCATCAGCTTTTTCTCTGTATGGAGTGTATTTAACAGCTACTTGATTTGCCTCTCTTTCAAAAGATTCAAAAAATGTCCCTGTGGCAATTATTTTGTCCATGCTATCTTCCAACATATCAATGTTCAGCCCTTCACAAATTAACTCTACTTAGGTGTTGATGACTCTCCCTGCCTCCTCTTTCCAAAATTGTAAAGGCTTAACTGCCCCATTTTCATCCTCAATATCCGGCAAAAGTGTTTCACTCAACTCACTGAAATTTCTCATCAGCTCCCTTATCTTTCTTTCTATATTCTCTGGCAAAATTTGGGCCTCCTACATTGATTTTACCAACAAATAAGTTGGCTAGAGTGTAGGTGGCCTCTCAGCATGATATTTGGAAGCCATAGACATTATTCTAAGCTCATTTCCCCTTTAGAAACACTTTGTGAACAAGGGAACCGCCATCTCCTTATCTTTATCAAATTTCTGAACAGCATCAAATAATAAAGAATATAAAGAATGAATGCTATTAGGTCTACTATCAACTTTTTCATTTAAATGAGTTAGCACTGAGCTAACTATCTCTTTTGTTGCCAAGCCAACTTATCTCCTGATTTCCTTAGCTTATTTTCTAATTCAATAATCTTCTCCAAGAGCTGGGCTTTAGTTGGATCAATAGATATAGTGGATTCAGGCTCGTCATCATCATATGGTACCAATGATATATTGGAGATATCAACATTGCTGCCAGGTTGAATTGCTTCTTCTTCATGGGTAACAAGCGAAAATCTGGATGTTGATGGCACTAATGTCCCTGTAAGTGCAGAAGAGGATACTCTTATCTGTCCTTGCTCAAGAAGTTCCACTTTGGTTTGCAAATCTACACACCTCTATTGAACTGCATTATAATCATTGAAAAGCTTGTCAAACTTTCTCATTAGCTCTGCTTTTTCCAAGGCTTCCCTCTTTGAAGTCTCATGAGCCAATTTGGCGACATCAACATTCAACTTTGTAGCTTCAACACTTGATGTGTCAAATGCTCTTTTTATAATAAGGCCTCCCCTTAAGTTGGGATTTATGTCACTAACGTTAGGCTTTCTAGGTCCTTTCTCTAATGCCCATATTGCCAAGGTTGCATAATCATCTACAAAATCTGATCCTTTTAATGACAACCTTGCTTCTTCCTCTAACCTAATTTTTGGTCCTTTGATTTCCTAATTGCACCAAAGGCCACTACATCTGCTATATCCCATTTTGGTAAAATTAGGACTCCAGCCTGATTTTCATGTTCAGACCTATCTGGCCTCTGAGCTTTTCTCTCAGCACTTCTCTTCTTAAATTCTTCTATTTCCATTTTCCATACTAATTGCAAAGAGGTTGGGCTTCTCACAAAAGCATCATCCTTGAGAAATTTATCACATGCCTCCTTCCTTGCATCCCTGAAAGCTCTACCCTGAATATCCAAGGGAGTGAGGTCCAACTCCAAACTAGGAGGCACAAGAGGAATACCAATTTGCATCTCTGCACTCGTTACTATAAAAGTGTCTTCATCTACTTGTTCTTCAAACTGCCTTGAAGGTGAATAGGGCACATGTGGTGGTGAAGGACTTCTATCATGAATCTTCTCTTCAAGGTATGGGGCGAAATCAAAAATCACTGTATAATCTGGATGTTGAATTTGCATAGCCATATACATGAAATCAGGTGGCATAACTGTAATTGGATTGAACCCCAAGACCTGACATAGAGAGAAAAAGGTAGCCTGAAAATAAGGAGCAAAAGCACCAATGGGAAAAGGCTCCTCTGAACTAGGGCCAATGTAGTACGTTGTCTGTCTTGCTTTCGCCAAATGAATTGGAAGAAAGCGAGTTCTATTGAAACCTTTCATTATATAATACTCTACCTTCAATTCATTTAAATCTACTTGTACCAGGTTAGTAGATGGTTCATACAAGTCAAATATCTCCTGGAATTCCTCTCTCCTGATTGTCAGCAGAATCTCTCCTCCATTTCCCCTTATAACCCTCGAGACAGGGTCATATTTGTTTGCAACAGCCTTGAGCAGGTCGATATCCATGAACACATTCGGCACCACTAATTTACCCGTCATATTGCCAGACACTTGAGAATGATGATTGTAAATTCCTCTGTCCATACCATAATTTCAACATATCTATCCCAGTCATTGGTACCCTAGCATCCGCCAAGTGGTACGCTTTATCAGTCAACCCTTCTCCTAGGGTTTTACCATGAACAAATTTTTGCCCTTGGTACTTGTCATTAGTCGAGGGCTTTAATTGGTCAAGAAAATCATCAAAAAGATTTCTCTTCAAATATTCAGTCTGCCCTAAATGTTTTCGCAAGGAAGCCATCTTACCAAACTAGGGTTTCTATCACTTAACCACAAGAAGAAAAGAAAACTAGGATTCAACACAAAAAACCTCAAGAACAACACAGAAATATGTGAATTCTTATCAAATTATGAACCCTAGAACAATTCGTGAAGTTTTCCCTACAATTACTCACACAATTCACACTTCAATCATTCGGGGAACACAAAAGGGGTATTTAGCAACTTACTGCTTTGTAAATACCAGGCAAATCGCAATCCTGCACTGCAAGAACCCATCTCAATCTTCTTCAGCTCCGGGGATACCTTCTGAATCGCTATGAATCACTTTATGAATTGAAAATAGCTTTGAGAATGCTTTTATTATTGTTTTGGAATGAAATGCCACTGTCTCATCCGCCATTACTGATCGCGCAAGTGAAAAAACAGCTCTAACTTGCATTTGAAATAAGTTTAAAACTGAACCATCGATCATCTTCCATAATGGCGCATCGCATGATTATCTTTAGTCAATCTGAAATTGACCATCATATTTGGCAAGCAGGTCCACCCAAAGTATGACATGGCATAGCCAACTCACCACTTACTTTTCCTCGGTCAGCGACCCCACCACTGGCTTTTCTTGGCCCGCCTTGGACACGTGGCATCATCTAATGATGTCGCGGTCCTTAACCCCCTTGCATCTTCCTTTACGGGGTTACGAGGGCCGTTGGATCTGTTCGCACTTTACCCGCAAGCCGCGGCAATCACTTAACAATGGTCGCTAACTCTCGAGCACTTCTTGGATCAAGATTAAAACATCATCGTTCAACTTTACCATGAGCAGAAACATGCACCTTTAGTAATACAGACTTTACCCACTGGGAACCGGTAACATCAAAGGTTAGAAAAGTCAAACCACCGACTTAACCTTCCCCACCAAGGACACGTGGCATCATCTCGTGATGTCGCGGTCCTTATCTTCCTTGCACTTTCAACCGCGAGGCTGCGCGAACCATAGGATCTTCTCGCGGTTTACCATAAAGTCACCGGCAAAAATAAATAAGACTTTAGACTTAGGAAAATATAAAGGGGGCCGGCCGAAAACAACTTAATGCATAAGAAAACAATGGTCCCACCAACGGTAATTGACCCTTAGCTTAAGTGAAAAAAGGTGATGCCAAATTACAACCAGCTTAGGGTTTTTAACAAAGATTTAATCAAAAACGCATAGTACCCTAAAACCCTAAACCCTAAGGGCAGGAACAGAGAACAAAAATAATTCTGAATGATCAGAAAATTAACCAAGGCATGAAAATCTTTTGCACAGTGATTTTTAGGACTATCAGCATCAACACCCTACAAGGACTACATCCATTAGAAAGACAATCGATAGTGCCACCCTCCCTCTCCCCCCCACCCCTCCATAAGAGGGAAAGAGAGAGACTATGCAGCCTCCCATAATGTATAATCTCCTGCAAAAATGGTAAGTGCTTGAAGAAAAAACATGATCCAATGTCAACAAACAACTCATCTCAAAATCAAAAGAAACAAATCCAAGTACAAATGCAGGAATGTTTCCCATTCCGGATAGGAATTGATAGAAAGAAACATGCCCAATTTGCTCAAGTGTCACCTTGTCCACGATAGGTGATGATATCACAATCAGATCAAGTACATGCCCAATCAATGAAAAAGGTGACGAACTACAACTATGAGGAAATTGATATTGAACAATCTCCAAAGACAATGATAGTTTGACAATAGCAACGCTATAACTATCATCAAAGAGGTGAGGAACCCCTCAAATGTCCTCTGAACTTGCAATAGACTCACAAAACAAATCAGACATACCTGCCAAATGTTCATCCCACAAAGCTACAAGACCATGATGATCCTGCTGCAAAGAATCACTAGAAGCTTTTGAAGAAGTGACTTTGAACTCTGATGAAGCAATAGAAAATGGATGGTTCTGCTGAACAAGAATGATGGGAGCCTCAATCAATGACTCTACACAAGGAATCATTGAAGGTGAAGAAGCATATGAAAGAAACCTCTTCCCCATCTTCTGAATATTCAAATCACTCCAAAGAATCAAACTCATAAATGTTATCATAGTCATATGGTATCCTATCTGAAAAATGAAAAGGCACAAGACAATCTAAAACAAGATCATTTGAGAATGGCTGAGTATCAAGATCTCCATATATCTTCCAAATTTTAGTCGAAAGAGCATGAAGACACTCAAAATGAACATTAGCATTCAAGATCTCAACACCAACATGCATTGCAATGATTCCTAAGACATGATCTCTTTTGTAATTCCAAACAAATTTCTTAGTAGGTGTACTTTAAGGGAGTACAAGACCATACAAAAGTAGCAACAAATGAAGCCAGCATAGATGTTTTATGATGCCATCTCTCCATTGTTTTTAGTTTCCTCTTTTCAAGATGATCAAAGAAGGATGGAATGAAAAACCCTAAGTTTCCAATTCAGGTATGGGTACCGAAACCTGATATAACAATTTTTTCCTTGGGTACAAGATGGGTACAAGAAATAAATTATAAGAATAATGATACTCATAATTGAATAGATAGAATATATCAATACCTCATTCAAGTCTCAAATTATAAATATAGATAAATAGTAAACATATCATACATATATATATATAATGTATAATTTATATAAATATTATAATATTATGCTAAAAATATTTGAATATAATACATTTTATATCATATGTAGTTTTATTTTATAATATTGAACTAAGAATATTTTAGAAACTATATTTTTTTTATAATGTAGAATCAAAATAGATACCATCTTAAAAATAAGTAATAAAAAATTATTTTAAAAAACAATAGTATAAAATATAATAATTTATATTATATCAAATAGTTTTGTATCGGAATATCACAACAATATTTTCCATTTGTCATGGTGTAGTTTAATAAATGTATGATATCAAATAGAAAATAGCCCTCAAATGGCAGTAGAGAAGACAAATTTTCAAAGCGACAAATGCCATGACAATGGATCATCAAATGGTTTCTACAATAGACCGAAGACATGTTAATTTTAGCAACCAGATTAATAGTAAAGAGCAGAAAATCAGTATGCAAAGCAAAATAGACACATAACACACATATACCCTGGGAAAAACCTCCCTCTTGGAGGAAAAACCCAGCAACAAGATTCAGATCAGATTATATTAATGTCAAAAGATAGCCAAGTACAAATTCGCCTACTTAGGGCATGAACAAACTGACTTATCTGAATCTCGAATTCTGATCAGAATTTGACTTGTCACAAATAGGGCAGACCTGGTGCAGATCAGAAGCACAACAATCTGATGATAATCGCCACCCTTGACTGGATTCGCTCAACTAGAGAGATGCGCTATGGCTCAGAATAAGTTCGCTGATCTCCAAGGTAAGTTCACTGACCTCAGAGCATGATTGCAGGCCTTCAATGTATATTCGCTCAGTCTTGAATGTATTCGCTTGCAGATCACATCACTGGATTGAATGAATACAATTATACATGAATGGTGTATTGGATTGCTTAGATCGCCTTGCTTATATAGGAGATACATGTGACCTATTTGCCATGGTCGGCTACAATGAATTTGGCACCAAAATACAAAATTTGTTTTACAAGTTACAAGTTACATTTGCTTTGGGTCTTGCCTTATAACACATTACACATAGCTCATGCCCCCAAATAGGGCCAGTCTCATATGATTACAAATAGGTCCAGCTTATATGCCAAATTTCTAAGGCCAATGGCCAATTAGAAATTCAAAGGCTAGGTTGGCCCAATCAAGGGATGCGACCTAGCTATATTTCAACAAGGCATACCCAGGGGTGAACCCATAAGGGATTTGTACCCATACTAGACTAGACCCACACAAGTATGGTGGGCATTCTTGCCAAGCCTAGTAACACATAATCAACAATGAGATACCTCCAAAATTACAAGATGACAACCTTCAACATCAAATAGAAACCCCCAAATATGATGAATGCTGAAAATGAAGCCTTCCCAAAAAGGAAAAAACCTCTCCAGGAGTCAAGATGTCCAAGTTATCAAACACAATGCAAAATTTGCAAAATCTGGATAAAATACACCTCGGGTTGAATTTGGAAAAAGTGCATATGCACAATGATAGAGCTCCTCGGTAGCTTTCCAACACTGCAAGAATCACAAAAATCAGATAAATTGACAAATGTTATGAGCTTGGAGGTCCAAAATGGGAAATCAAACTTCAAATAAATAAAATTCACCTACACCAAAACCTGGCAAAAACAATTGCACCACTACAAAGTTCATGGAACTAGCTTTTCATTAATATCGTGTTTGCAAAATTTCAACATCCTGGTAGAAAGTTATGGCAAACTATAAAAAAGGCCCAAATTCAAGCACTATAGGACCACAATAAGCTCCTGGGTGCTAGCACTCAAGCACCAATAGGACAGAAGCACCAATGGAAGGTTTTATTTTTTATTAAAAAACCAAAAATCCTCTCAATGAAGTGTGATTTGACCAATGGTACAGAAGCTGACATAGGAAATATGCCAAAAAAGGTGCCAGATTTAACAAAATATGCTGATTCATACCAACGCAACTGCAAACAACAACGTTCTACCATCCGGTCCATACAGTACAAATGTCATACAACTGTATAGTAAAAAATGGTGATGGCGCTAATAAAAACATCTGAGGACCTGAGGCAAAAATCCTAAATTTCGATGATTTGACAATCGATCTTAGGGTTTTTGGGCCTTCTAGACACAATGACAAGGTGTTTTCTAAGCATTGAGTACTTTCAAAAGCCCATGAATGCTTATTCATTTTTCCTTGCATCATTTCAAGCACCAGCAAAAGTCTTTTATTGTGAGCAAGTTGAAAAGAACTCTTGTTTGAGAAAGTGATAAAAAAGGTTTTCAGCAATTGAAGCACATTTTCGTCCACCAACTCCTTGCCTGAGGTTACCCTACAAATTTCCTGATCCTCTTACTTTCTCAGGTTAGTTTCAATCTGCTCCTACTTTTCTTGCTAAGTTAATATGGACAATTCAAAACAGGATTGGAGTGAGATGAGCTACTCACTTGACCTTGAGGCTGGACAATTGTTATTTTGCTTGTAAGCTTTGCAAAGGATAAGATGCAATAACATCTATGTATGACCTTTGGGAAAATGGCATTCAGCTGTGCCACATTCAGGTTTGGTCTGCTGGAGAAACCCTAAAAGCCTCCAAGGTTAATTATGCAGGAATAGGGTTAAACCTCACCTTGTGGTGGGTTGTAGAGGGGCCCCGCCTTGTGGGGTGTTGGTGAATATGACGTAGACCCTTTATTTGCTCCTCACTTTCTGCTGAATTGGTTTTCAGCTAATTTTATGCTGATTTTTTGTATTTCCCCTGAATGTTGGAGAGACTCAGACTTTGTGTTTAGTTTTGCGGCTTGCCTTGATGACTAATTTTTTGTGCTAATTTGGCCATTAAGAGATTCAGACCTTTTACCTTAGATTATTTTAAGCCAGCAAGATTTTAGTCATTGGATCTTCACCTAATTTTCTGGGATATGATCCTTCCTCACCCTGATAGATGTTCTGATTTAAATGAAAACCTTTTGCAGGGATTGACATTTTTTATCAATCTGATAAGCTCTTAGGAGCAAAACACATTTATGGTTTTGCGTATTCCCTAAGTGTCTCTTTTGTTTGCTTGTCACTATGTTTAAAATACTGCTGTGCCTTATTTATTGTTTTTGTCTAATACTGAACACTAAGTCCTTTTGAGCATTCAGATGCTTTGAACTACTTCCGAAATAACTAAAATATTAGATTGTTTCTTGGACAGCAAATGAAATGACATCAAGAGTTCTGAATGCCTGAAGATAACTTCCACATCATATCAATGATGGAAGTGCAAGACACCACTGGAAAAAAGTTTAGCTGTTAAAATAGAGACCAGTAATTTGTATCAAGGACTCCTAAATTATTGTTATGTTTACATTCAATGCTAATATTTCCATCTTAAAAGAGACAGAACAAGAAACGCAATATAATAAAAAAATTTAAATCAGTCAAGCAAAGTATGATACAGGTAGTGTTAAATTTGAATACAGCCAACAGAACTAACCTATAGGATTCAGCATAGCACCAATTTGACCATCCTGATATTCATAAACTGCAAGTGCTATTGGCTGGGTCAATAGAGGCCTTACCTGCACATATATATTTATACTCAGTGCCGTCTCTAATTCTTTCATCGTTATCTAATTAATTACTGTTTTGAATTAGTTATAGAAACTAAATATCTTTACACAGTAAAATTTGCAAGGAATAACAAGACCACTGCATGGATGTAACAGGACCTTAAGTACATAACTTTTGTCAGTCTTTTTCTCGTTCTAGTTCTTGAAATTCAGTTCAGCTCCTACCAATAGCACCATCAAAACTAAGATAACTTTATGGAAAAGATACTTACATCATTCATAAATTTTGTATGTTCTGTCGATGACCTCACATTAACAATGTGCTGGAAACTCCTATAACGCTCCATAAAATGGTAAGTGTTATTGCTATATAGATCAGGGAAGCATCCAAATTGCTGAATACCAGAAGCCTTATCTTTCTGCAAAACACGATAGACAATAACAATCAGCTTCCACTTTCAAGTCCAATCTGGATTACTGCTCTACTTCAGTTAAAAAATCACATAACAAGTCCACAGAAAAAAAAAAATTAGTCCATTAAGAACACAAATCGCTGATGAAAACCCTAATATTTAGAACAACTATCTGCTATTGTATAAAATAAAAAAGAAATCATGCTAATGTAACTTTACAAACAGGATGTACAGATCTTGTTTGAGCACTTTACTCTTGTTCAAATCTAACTGGAACTCAGAGAGTGTTACAATATGTAAAATCAGAAAACTGATGAAGTGCAAACTGAAAAATTTAGAATTTCATAAAAAATAATAAGCAAAAGATGTCTTATGCGGCATACCCATGAATTTCTAAAAAATCTACAATGTTTGTATCAGATACCTCATACCATAACCATATATGTCCCTCCTGGTAGTCATTCTTGTTACATAATAAAAATAAAGTATGAGAAGTTCAAAGAATGTGGAATATTTTTTAGCAAAACTGGGTAAAAAATAAAGAAAATATCCCAAAGCATGCAGAATTTATGTCATAGAGAGGGGCTAGTGTTGATCCTTTCTCTCCCAAAAAAAAACAAAATTATACATCCAGCTGGAAAAAATCATATCCATCTCATTTTGCAAGTGTTCTCTGAAAAACTATTTAACATTAGCTATTAACCCAAAATGAGACATTTGTTCTTTTGCAGAAATGCAAACCAATCCTGCTATATTGGCAGGGAAATTTTTGTTTCTCAATTCGCTACTTCTTTTAAATATATTCCAACAACATTGACCCATTTATAACGAAGATTTCCTTCAATTTCTATAAAACATTTTCTTTGTTTTTCTTTTCCCAATAGTTGAACTCTTTTTTTATAATAAAATGTATAAATATGAAGAAATTGGGAAATTATTTCCTAAAAGCACAGCACTTCTAAGAATAATAATTAAACTTCCAAACCTCCATTCATGGAACTGGTAGAGCTATCCAATAAGACTAGAAGAACGATGTCCAAATGAATTCCTCCTCTGGCAATGTTTTGAAGCTTTAATTATGATGGCGCCTTAGGAGGTAATCTAGGTCTCACTGGGGCAGGATGTCTAATAAAAGATAATGTTTGCAAAAAGGTTTCTGCAGCATCAAAAAAACTTCATCAGCACTAAAAATGAAGTCGAAGCTCAGGCTTTGTTGCTGGGTCTTAAGGCAGCCACTCAAAATAGCATTAAATTCTTGCATATCTTAGGGGATTCAATGGTTAATGCTAAATGTGATCAGAACCGTATCTCTAAAAATTGGAAGCTACAAAACATTTTATGACAAGTTTGGCCCTTGTTGGATTCATTTAGTTCTTTTTCTACAAGTCATTGCTTGAGGGGCGTCAGTGGGTCTACTGATTATGCCATCCACACACCCAAAGGAATCATAAATGGAAATGATGATAATTGTATACACCTAAAAATGACTAGAGATAATTAAATAAATATTAATTATTTATTTAATGGCTGTATTATTCACTTGTCTTATTCCTCTAAACCAACTTATATTAATTATTTCATTAAAATTCATCACAATTCTTCTAAATTCTATCTTAATTAAATAATTCTAAATTATTTAATTATATTCATCTAACCTAAGTCTTCAAATCTAAATTCCACATCATTTCCTCCATCACACCTCCCACCTCATCATGTCATCTCATCACCATGTGGCTAAACAAATTAAAAAATTTTAGTATTTAATTCCTCAATCATCTTCAAACATCATCCCTAGTCAATAGGATGAGGCGTCACAATAATTATTGGAAGGGGCTGGAATCTAAACTTGACGTCATATATGCATAATAATGAGAGGCGATTTGTAAATTATTTCATTTGAAGTGACACATGCTAGGTGTCCCTTCCAGAGGCAAGTGTTAAGCTAGCATGTTATTAAAAGCTGTGACCTGGGTTATGACACATTACTTTCTCTTTTACTGCAGTTTTTAGCTGTAGTAGAAAGTGGATTCTAAATTTCATCTTTATGGAGGTAAATAGGAAATGGCATTTTGTTGCCCTATCTCAGTCCAATGTTTGGCGAATGAGTTTGTGATTCAGAATGGGATTGTGGAGAGTGCTCTGAAGGTGGTGATGCAGTTGCAACTATATCAGCAAGTATAGTTGGTACAGTTATTATTGCTTATATAAATTAGCTTTGTATTGCAAATACAACAGAAACTATTTCATACTTGGATATCAAGATTCAAAACAGACATTCTATTGCCAGTACAATGGTCAATGCTGAAGAGATTCCACTGATATGACACAGGGAGAAGCGTGAATATAAAAATCACTGCTCTGAATTGTGAAAGGTAAGCATGCAATAGATGGTTCTGTTACTTGAAGCATTCTGCAGAGCCCCCATCTTTCATTAACAGACCAAACTACACCTCCATATCATTGAATCATAAAGACATGTTATTCCCAACCTAGACAACATGAAACATCTTTGCAATTATTGCATTTGAGGAGACTACAACCTTTAGGCATTCTGTCAAACAAATTCTGGACCTTTTCTATGCTCTTACACTTTTGCATACCTATATAGCAGGGCAGCTTCCTTTCTGTCTTTCATGTTTCTATTCTGGATCGTTTCCATTATGGAAAGATCATCTTGTAATTTTCTATACAAGGAGTATTCCTCTCCTTAATTAATTACAAAATCAAATTATAATTTCACAAGTGAATTCTCCTTGTTCTCTATGGCATTTACTTACAACATTGATAAATAATGCATCCAAAAAAGATGCTACAGTCAACATGCACTCAGCTTTAGATCCTAACGCACTGAAATTTATTCCATGTGCATTTTAATCTGCATATGCAAGCACAAACAACTCAGTTGTGCAAATGTCTATATTGGAAAAAAATTCTAGTGCAGCTGGTATAGTTACAAAAGACTCTTCAAATTCAAGCTCTTCCGATTATCAGAATGGATAATATTTGGCTATCTCTGCTTCCTGATGGTATCACACCAGAATTCTAAAATTTGGCAGATACTTTAATGGTTGTGCAGTCACATGAAGACGAGACTAAAGTGGATCCTAGTTCGCTTCTTGCTAAAAGCCTTCTTTTTGGAAGTATCTTTTGTAGATATTTACAGTACATGTGGAGATGATTTGAATTTTACAATGGAGCCACTTAATTAACTTAAGAATCCTTTTTGAGGAAGTGATATGCATTCCACATCTGATCATTTAATGGGTTCGAATTTGGGGTGTAATAGAAGCATCCAAGTTTCATCCAATTCAGCAGTGACAGACATGAAGGCAAATAAAATGTATGGATGAAAGTATAAATATGGCGCATGAACTCTTACATAAAATGTCTTAAAGAAATATGGTCTTGTGGACTGGATTGATTGCAGGATGAATACAAAATTGATCTGCTGAAAAGGCTTTAGAAAATTATCAAGCAATGTAATTGGCAGGCATAACGCCAAATTCCACAACTAAAGCAAGCATTCACATGGCCTGTGTTATATTATGGACATTTATCAAAGTCCTAAAGGATAAAGGAATTTGATCAATTTGCTGTTGCAGCACCACAAGAGACTGCAAAAATGTGAAAGTTTGGATGTTGCACGTGAACTGTTTCACAAAATGCCTCAAGTAATGTTCAGCTACAGAAAAGTATCACTAGTTATTTGAAAGAATGCTTTATAGAAATTCAAATATAAAATGGTACAGGAATGTAAGAAAACTCCTTGATACATGTGTGTAAGCCATTGATGATGTTACAAGATATACACAAAATGGATTTATTGAAAAGGGCTTTAGAAACTTTCAAGCAAATGAAATTGGCAGTAGTAATTCCACAAAGCCATCTTCCAGAGGCCGCACAACTATAAAGAAGCAGAATAGAGGCATGACATGGGATTTTACAGTCGTGTGGAAGGTACTGGGATAGGTCACAAAATATTGCAGGTAGAATGCTGGCTTAGAGAATTTGAAGCAGCTGTGTAGAGAGAAACAATGCCAGCAATAGCATGGGGAATCATATCCAATGCCCAGCATTATTCTTTGCTTGATGATTTTTATTAATATTAAAAGGAGCTCCATATATTATTTATATTAACCAAAAACAATTTAATGGAGAATCAAAAGCCCCTCTGAATATATTTAGAAGGAACTTTAAAATGTAACTGAAATGTAACAGGAAAAAGTAAAATATAAAAAAGGAAAAAGCTCCTCTTATTTCCTTTTTGACTCTTCATATTGTTATGAATCTCACAAGAAAAGTGAAGCAAGAAGAGGGGAAACGGTTTCAACACTAATGAAAAAGGTCACAAAAAGGAGAGGGGTAATGGTAATGGAAAAATAAAGGAAGAAAGAAAGAAAAACCTTTATACTTATATATGGTAAAATTTAGGGCATTCTGAAATATCCTTTGACAAGCAAAAACAAACAAAAACTCTATGCTAGATGCAGCAAATACATTTTTATTGATTTTCAGATTTCTGGAAACAAACTGGAAATGAAATAAACATAACCATTAAGAAATTTACTATCTGAAGACATGTTCTACCTTATTAAATATTCTCCAAAGCACTCACAAAACTTAGTGTCTACGGATAGCTGTTTGTATCCCTGAAATCTTCATGAAACTTTGAGAACTCGGTGACTTCTAGAAGTCTGGAATGAGTTGTGGACTTCCTAAATCCTGAACTTCATGTCTTATTAAACTACTGCGATCCTCAACGGATGCTGGATGCTGATCCCACGCAGTTACACTAACATGCAGACCTTGGGTGGCCGTCCAAGCTGGTTATCATGGGGTTTTCGTCCCAGGGCAAGCAAAGAGAAATAATAAAAATCAGAATCATCAATAATATCCCCGCCTTAACTCTTCTCCAACCTTAAGAAGACAATCAAACCTAAAATCCACACCCACCCTAATTCCTATAAATTAGACAGCTTTCTTAATTAATTCCAGTGATAATACTTTTCCCTTAAAAGTATTCATCAATTATGTATTTAGCGCCCCCTCCATAAAGGATAAGGAATCTAAAGAAAATGTTTGGATAATGAATTGCAATGGCCCCATCCTCATGACTGAAAATCAAGAGTCACTTAAGTGAACATGGACCCCGCCACCTTATTGAAAACAACCTCCTCTTTATTCACTAAAATCGACTAAGTGTTGGAGGAAAACTTACACTTAGCGAGTTGTTTACTGAGCTACAACAGCACTAGAGAGGGGACATGACAGTCCTCCCTTCCCAAGATTGCTGGTCCACAAGCAATTGTAGGTTTGGATGCTGTAGTATCTCCTCACCTTCCCAAGAAGCATCATCTAATGGTAACCCTTTCCACTTAATTAGATATTCACGAACAGTCTTGTTCCTTAACTTCTTTTCCCTCCAATCTGCAATACCCTCAAGTTCAAGAATCAACTTCCCCTCTTCATCCAATGGTGGCAATTCAGGAGAGGTAACTATCTGCTGCCCCAATGCTTTCTTTAAGCAAGACACATGGAAAATATTATGGATCCTACTGCCTACTGGTAGTTCAAGTTCATATGCAACTTCTCCAATTTTCCTCAGTACCTTGTATGGCCCATAAAACCGTGGTTTCAACTTTTCTGCTCCACTGCTTTTCAAAGAAGACTGCCTATAGGGCTGCAAGCGTAGGAAAACCAAGTTTCCTACCTGAAAGGTCCTCTCGACTCTATGTCTATCTGCATAAATTTTCTGTTGGTTCTGAGCCTGTGAGATATTGTCCTTCAATGCTTTGAGAATGTCTTGGCAACCTCGTATGATTTCTTTTGCTCGAGGTACTTTGCTATCATCAAAAACCAAATCTATAAATGACAAAGCTTCATACCCATACAACGCTTTAAACGGAGACATCCCAATAGTCATGTGGTAGGTAGTATTGTAACAATACTCATCTAAGCGCAACCATTTGAACCAAGCATGTTGCTGTCCTCAAATGCAGTTTCTAAGATAGCCTTCAACCCATTTGTTTACAATTTCGGTCTACCCATCCGTTTGAGGGTGATAACTGGTACTAGGTATCAATTTTGTCCCTGCCAAGCGGAATAACTCCTGCCAAAATATGCTGATAAATCTTCTATCCCTATCGCTGACAATGGTTTTAGGGAGACCATGCATTCTGAATACTTCCCGAAAAAATAAATCAGCAGCCTGAGAAGCTGAGTAATCTGTAGCAATGGCGAAGAAATGGGAATATTTTGTCAGTCGATCCACCACAACATAAATGCAATCCTTTCCCTGTACTCGTGGAAGTCCTGTGATGAAATCCATAGATATCCCCTCCCACTTTTGTTCTGGAATGGGTAATGGTTGTAAAAGACCTGCCGGAAAAGTGTGCTCTGCCTTATTCTGCTGGCATGTCAAACATTCACGGACATGTTGTAGCACATCATCTTTAAGTCCCTTCCAAGAGAGTCTCTCTCTTACCTGCCTATAAATTTTGAAAAACCCCTAATGTCCAGCCAGAGGTGAGTCAATGCTTTCATAACTCTCTACTTTAGTCTAGACCCCGGTAAAAGGTAGATCCTGTTTTTATAATATATTTACTTCCCCCACAATGACATACCTATCATCATGTACCTTTCCATCCACTATATCACAAGCAAAGGAGTCTTTAGTGTATTCGAACAGCAGCTGCGATTTCCAATCAGCAGAAATTTCTGAAAGTGAACATAGAGTGGGTCTTCTAGAAAGTGCATCAGCAACCACATTTTTCTTTCCTTTGATATATTCCACCTCAAAATCATATGCTTGAATCTTAGTTACCCACTTCTGTTGACGTTCATATCCTTTGGCTCTAAAAAATACTTCAGACTATTATGATCAGTCCTAACAGTGAATTTTGCACCCACCAAATACTGTCGAAACTTGGCCAATGCATGCATGATAGCCAACATCTCTTTGTCATAGGTTGAGTACAATTTCTCTGGATCTCTGAGCTTTCTGCTCTCAAACACAATAGGATGTCTTTCCTGCATCAGCACCGCTCCAATTCCCTGTCCTGAAGCATCACATTCCACAATGAAAGGGTTCGTGAAGTCAAGGAGTGCTAGTACAGGACATGTGCTCATGATGTCCTTGAGCTTCTCAAAGATAACCTGAGCTTTTGTAGACCACTGAAAAGCCCCTTTCTTTGTAAGATCAGTCAAGGGAGAAGCTAACTGGGAAAAGCCTCGTACAAATCTTTTGTAGTAGCAACATAAGCCCAAGAAGACTCTCAAATCAGAAATGTTCTTAGGAGTTGGCCAATCTACGATTGCTTGTATCTTCTCCTGATGAACTTTTACCCCTTCAACACCAATCACGTGTCCTAAATAAAGCATCTCTAACATTCCAAACTCACACTTGGAAGTTTTAGTGAACAATGACTATTGTTCCATGACACTTAGAATAGTATCTAAATGCTGCAAATGTTCTTCCCAAGTTTTACTATATATTAGTGTATAATCAAAAAATACTAACACAAACTTCCTCAACTGCTCACGGAAAACATGATTCATACAAGATTGAAAAGTTGCTGGTGCATTTGTGAGACCAAAGGGCATGACAAGGAATTCAAAGTGCTCAAAATGACAGCGGAATGTTGTTTTCTGAATGTCTTCTTCCCTAACACTTATCTGATGATAACCTAACCGTAGGTCAATTTTGGAAAAGAAAACTGAACCATGCAGCTCATCCAAAAGTTCATCTATCTTGGGTATAGGATATCTATTCTTAATAGTTCTTTTGTTCAGTGCCCTATAATCAATACACATACGTAATGTGCCATCTTTTTTCTTGACCAGCACTACTGAAGATGCAAAAGGGCTAGAACTTGGGCGTATGTGTTCCATCTTCAACAACTCCTTAATTGTCTTTTCGATCTCTTCTTTGAAGTGATGAGGATGCCTGTAAGGAGTGGTTATAACTGGTTTTGAACCTTCTTCCAGCTCAATCACATGCTTAAATCCCCTATCAGGAGGACGTCCTAGAGGAATATCTCCAAACACCACACCATGTTTATCTAACATAGATTGTATATCAACATGGTAAGAGGGTTCCTTATTTGTGGCAGCATTGTTAGAAACAAAGCAGTGAGCTGCCCACTCAATGTCATCATGGCGGAAGAGGGCTTCCATTCGTTTTGTTGAGACCACTCTTGGTCCTCCATCTGCCATAGCCTTCAGTATGGTTTTCTTACCTTCAACCATAAACTCTAACTGCGTTTGTTTGAAGTCTTGAACATACCTCTCTAATGATTCAAGCCACTGTAGACCCAAAATAGCATCCACATTACTGAGACCAAGAACATAGAAGTCTCCTGTTAAGGTATAGTCTCCCATCTGAATTTTCAGCTGTGGTATGACACAGGTACAACTCAAGGGAAAACCATCTGCCACAATCACATTAAATCCCGGAAATTCTTCAGCTTGTAGTCCTCGTCTACTGACTAAGCCCTCATCAATAAAGTTATGAGTGGCACCACTGTCCACTAAACATACCATTCACTGCCCCTTAAGGTCTCCTTTCAGTCGGAAAGGTCTACCTCTCGGAATGCCTAAAAGAGTAGCTATGTGTGGGTTTTCTCTAACAGTAGTGTCTTCCAACTCAATCTGTTCCGACTGATCTCCTTGTGTGTTATTTACCTCATAACTGTCCTCTACTTCATCCTGACTTTCCTACTCCGAATGCACTTCAATCAAATGAAGTTTACCTTTTCCAAGGCAGCGGTGTCCTAGTTCCCAAGGCTCTTTACAGGAGAAACATAGTTTCTTCCTCCGTAGTTCATTTTGTGACTCTTGGTCAACCTTTGAAGGTATGCTTTTGGGCTGATTAAAACTTGTGTTTTTCTGCTGACTTTGGCCCTTTTTATCATTTTTCCAAGAGCTGAACTCTTTCTTTGGAGGCTGACATGGAGCGGTAATCTCCAAATCCATTGCCAAACCAATAGAATCGTCAAGCGAACTAGGTCTATGAGCTTTCACTAGACCTTTTAGTTTGTCACTGAGACCTTCCACAAAGAGCATTGTGACCCTCTTTTGAGGCATATCTAGAACCATTACTGCAATCTTCTGGAATTCATTGATATATGTTTCAAGCTGTTCGGTTTGCTTCAACTGGGCTAACTCCCTATAATATACCTCTATATCCTTCTTGTCAAAACAGGTGATCAGCCTATTAACAAATTCTTCTTCATATGATTGAATCATGGCATGGTCGTGGGAAATTAGTCCGTGATGCCACCAGTCATATGCTACCCCTTCCAAGTCCATGGTAGCAACCTGGATTGCTTTTTCCTCTTCCATAGGTTTGAGTGTCAAGAAGGTATCCAACTTGTGAACCCATGATCTTGCTGATAATTCTCGAGTTCCATCAAAGGTTGGTATATTTATCTTATTCAGGGTGTCTTTGTATTCCAACGGCTGGAAGGTTTGCCTCACTGGTCCTCTAGGCCTCCTATCTAGTCTTTCCAAACAATTCCTAGCCTTGTCCCTACACTGCTTCATGAACTGATTTAAGTTCATTAGCTGCCTTACATCAGCTGGCAGCTGCATATATTCATTTCGTGTCGTCAAGATATCATCTGTGATTTGAGTGTCTACTTCTTCTTCTAGGATGGGCTCCATTCCGTTTTGTCGAGGTAAGAAATTGGGACGCAATGGTCGATCAGACCTTTTGTCTGTTGTCCTTACGACATTGGAAGTCGTTCCGTCTTGGTTTCTGGGTCCTGTCTCGCCACAGCTGTGTCAACTACCTTCACGGCTATGAGGACCACTTTCACAGCTGTGATGTCTACTATCATGGTTGTGATGTCTACTATCATGGCTATGATGACTACTAGACCTCCTTGATCGAGAACGACCAGATCTCAGTTGTCCCATGGCTGCAATCATTCTGTTAGAAACTGCTGCATTGTCTGTTGTTGTTGGTGAGCAAACATTGTCAAAAAAATGTCCAACTGATTATTTAAATCTCTAAGTGGGCTTGCTTCCCTTTTGTCACCCATTTCTGATTCAAATGGGTCAATTTCCGCTTCTTCTCGCTGCCCAAAACTACTCCTTGTATTGTATCTGTGACTTCCGACTCCTCTGGAGTGCATAGAACCAAATCAAACTAACATGCAACCATAGATTCTGACATGTAGCTGATTAGAAACAACATGCAGCCATAAATTTTGACATGCAACAACATGCAACCATCTGGGTATCCTCCAAACTAATCAAAAGTAACATGCAACCATTTGGGTATCCACCAAATTGACATGCAATGCAAATCCACTAACTAGGACTGCTTGGAAATAACATGCAATGGTAAACCTCTTCATAACCTGCTCCTAAACTGACATGCAAATTCACCAAATTGCCATGCAATAACATCCAACACACATGCAACTGCAAAATCTGACATGCACTGCTGAAACCCTAACAAGCTGGCAAGATCACCAGCTCTGATACCACTGAAATATCCTTTGACAAGAAAAAACAAACAAAAACACTACGCTAGATGCAGCAAATACATTTTTATTGATTTATAGATTTCTGGAAATAAACTGGAAATGAAATAAACAGAACCATTAAGAAATTTACTGTCTGAAGACATGTTCTACCTTATTACATATTCTCCAAAGCACTCACAAAACTTAGTATCCGCGGATAGCTGTTTGTATCCCTGAAATCTTCATGAAACTTTGAGAACTCGGTGACTTCTAGAAGTCTGGAATGAGTTGTGGACTTCCTAAATCCTGAACTTCATGGCTGATTAAACTACTGCGATCCTCAACGGATGCTGGATGTTGATCCCACGCAGTTACACTAACATGCAAACCTTGGGTGGCCGTCCAAGCTGGTTATCATGGGGTTTTCGTCCTAGGGCAGGCAAAGAGAAATAATAAAAATCAGAATCATCAATAATATCCCCGTCTTAACTCTTCTCCAACCTTAAGAAGACAATCAAACCTAAAATCCACGCCCACCCTAATTCCTATAAATCAGGCAGCTTTCTTAATTAATTCCAATGATAATACTTCTCCCTTAAAAGTATTCATCAATTATGTATTTAGCGCCCCCTCCATAAAGGATAAGGAATCTAAAGAAAATATTTGGATAATGAATTGCAATGGCCCCATCCTCATGACTGAAAATCAGGAGTCACTTAAGTGAACATGGACCCCGCCACCTTATTGAAAACAACTTCCTCTTTATTCACTAAAATCGACTAAGTGTTGGAGGAAAACTTACACTTAGCGAGTTGTTTACTGAGCTACAGTGGCGCTAGAGAGGGGACATGACACATTCAAGGGAGGATGTTTGCCACTTTGTTACAAATATCTATACAAATCACTAACAATATGGGCTTGAATGAATATGAAAAATGATTACTGAACTTTGTGCCTGGTTATTCTTCATAGATTGCATATTTTTGTTTTTGTATGTAATCTGTTCTTTATTAATTTATTGTCTTTTGTGGTTGCAATCTGTCAAATCTCCTTTCTTTTGTTAGTGTCATATGCAGGAAATAAATCTGTTATTTATTCAATTTTGCGTACACTTCCCCTTCTTTTACTCTTTTGTATTGAGCAATCCTAGATGATTTTCTGTATTTGCTCTATCTAGGATTTCTCCGATCTTCACGTTTTCATTATTTTTCCCATTCTGTCCCCATATCCCCATCATATGAGTGATCTGCCCCTCACAAACATGAAAATTGCCCTCTCAAATGTAATTTCTCCAACTTATGAGTCACATTATTTTTTTTCCAAAAGCCACAGTGGCAACTTTACTTGCTAACAAGTTGCTTGACCGGTTGCTCAAAATGAGTTCTATGATCTTGTCTGGATGGCATCCTTTTGTGAGCTTGAGGCCTGCTTCCTAGTTCTAGATAACTTGTCTTCATTAATTTCTTGGTTTTTGTGGTTGCATTCTGTCAAATGTCTTTTCTTTTATTAATGTTGTATGTAGGAATTAAACTTGTTTATCTATTTAATTCTGCATACACTTTCCCTTCCTTCTTTTTCTCGTTAGTGTTAACCAATCCTAGATGATTTTCTGTCTTTGCCCCATCTATGATTTTTCTGTTCTTCACCTTTCACTATTTTTCCCTTCCTGTCCTTTTTGTACATTCTGGTTCAAAGTGCCTAAAACCCTAAAAATACCTCCATCATATGAGGAAGCTGCTCCTCTCAAACACGGGCAAATTGCCCTTTCAATGGTGATTTCTCCAACTGTAATAAGTGCCTTCTGCTGCTCATTGGGCAAGTCACATTAATTTTTACAGAAATATCAGCAACAAGTTTACTTGCTGGCAGGTTGCTAGCAACAAGTTGTGTGATCTTGTCTTGATGGCATTCTTTTCCGAGCTTGAGGCCTGCTTCCTGGTTCAAGTTGAGTTGTCAATATGCAGAAGAAAGTGGCTAGCTGTGGAGAAGGTTCTTCATCTCTAGGGATCAATTTTTTTGTTTCCAGGCATCTCTGCAAAGTATTATCTACCCAAATGGATCGTGAGAGAGCTTAGAAAGCCAAAAGGGCAATCATACTCCTCAGAACTTTGTGTTTAATCTTCAAGGATGCTGGAGAATGGAAGACTAAAGTTGTTATAAAGGTGGCGGGTGTGGACTGAGGTGGCGTCACCCTGGGAATGTTTGCTTTTACTGTTTAATATGATAGTTTGACAATAGGGTTTTTAGTATGCTTTGTTCTTAGGGGGTCTGATTTTCAGGCCGACCTAGCAGCTTGGGTTTTCCCATTTTTTGGGCTGCTGACAAATTTGAAATGTAAAAATTTGTTAATCTCTGAAGTTAATACAAAGGGTGAAGGGCCCATGTCCCTCATTTGTGAATCAAAAAATTAAAAAAACTTCCTAAACAATTGCCAAGATTTTAAAACATTTAAATGTAAAAATGAGAGAAGGCCCATATTGAATAGATAAAATGCATGAAGCACAGACCAAGAACTCCACATTCAAACAAAATTCCAGACACCTTAAAAAAGATTCAACAAATTAAAATGGTGTCAAAATGATGAGTCATTGAATCAATAAGATTTCATTGGAATGAACCAAATCCAAACCCAAAAAGATAAGTTAATGTGTAAAATTGGTTAACATATGCGAACTAACATCTGTGCACGGTGTTATTATGTATTAATCGATGAGGCCAAGTGCAAATTCGTGGCAAAATTAACGGAATAGACAGCACTTGATCATGAGATCTAAACTAAATGTATGACCCCGGCAGTAGTAAAAAGGCATTTCACCAATCTAAGAAAACAAGTCAATGATATTCCTTCAAACAATAAGAGAATAGCTTGAAGGTGGGCAAATTTACATTTAATCATTTTCCGACTAACTTCGTTTTGCTTTCCAAGGTTAAGATAGACTATAGCTTCCAATCTCTTGTTGCACACAAAGATATTCTCTTTATACATTCTCATGGTGATTGGCTTCAAAGAGGGACCAAAACATTAATATCATTCTTTTATATGCAATTTTGTGATTCAAGGCAAGCACCGCTATACCGTATCATCTCAATGTAAATAGTCATCGGTTGATCTATAGCATTATTTTTATCTTCTCCCCGCATAGGTTGAACAATTATAAATTACATATTATTTCTAAAGCATATGCTTCCTCAGGGAGCCCTGCCATATTACCTCTGTATTAATTAACATCTCACCCCGTGCAACATTACGTACACAATCCAATTCGCCTCCAGAAACAGAGGATAGTATTCCATCGAAATCAACCAAAGCTCGCACCACGAAAGAAGCTCGCACCACGAAAGACTTCCATTTACTATGACACAAACAATTCCTTCCACCCCGCCTCCAAGGCAGTTCTGGGGAAGCAAAATTGAGATGCTTGACCAGACCAGGATTTCTCGAAAATGTCAATGCTAGCTTCATTTTAAATTCATGTTTATGGCTTGGAGGGGTTTGTCTCTCGTTCCGTAAAGCTACATTCAGATAAAGAAAAAGATTGAAGTGAACTGATAAACACTTACCTGCTTTTCTTTGGCCCATTCTGTGATAGAATGGCAGAGCTCCGCTACCTTGTCTTTATCCTCTTCTTTGGCCACAAGCGTAGAGCTCATCAGGAAGCTTCGGCTGTTGTCTATCTTCTTAGCCGCTTGAACCTTAAGCCCTCGGTAATTCAAGTGACCGCGCCCTGCTGATCGGTGTTTCGTCCGCAACACCTGTCTACGGAGAGATTCGAGACTACTCTTACACACAACATTTTGAGGTGGAGTTCTGACGATCGAGTTGCAGAAGCAGCGTGTAACGGTCGTTTGAGGCTTGACGGAAGCTTGTTGAATTGAAGCTAACGATGAAGCTGCCATGGTGAAATTGGGAGGATAGATAACCAAGGATAAGGTCTCCTTTTATATGCATCTTCCTCAAAAGGAAATATACACTGACAGATGATAGGCAGTTCAGACACTATTTTTTTACAGCCATTTTCAATGTCAATGTTTATTTACTTACTAGGATTACTATCCTATTTTTACAGCCATTTTCAATGTTTGGTTATGCACTAGGATAGATTTTTTGCAGCCATTTTTAATATTTATTTAATAGCAATGACACCAATGTGCAATGGCCAGCCCAATAGGCACAATCCTTAAAAGAACTACACAATCATAAATAAATGTCGTTTTTGGTAGTGAAAGCTATATAATATATATTGTGAGGGGTTGAAAATATTTTTATTGAAATTTTTTTAAGTAATTTGAGGTTGATATTATTTTTAGTTAAAAAAAATTAGAAGAAGTTATGTATTATTTTGTATGTGAGCATATTATTAGTAACTGAAATCTAAGGAGATATGTGTAGTCATAAGATAACAATGAATGGTAAATCATGACGACCAATGTCTCTAATGTCAATTGTTTATCTTTCAAGTACAAGAACTTGTAGTTCATGGCTTGTCAAAGCTTACACCATTTTGAATGAGAGTTAGCTGACCACGATGAATAATTGAATAATTGGCACCATATGTGGGTATAACTTAGAGTTAGTACGATTTACTAGCCAATGCAAAAAAGCACCATGTAAGATAACTACTCATTCTAGAGATCTGAAGACGATCTCCCCACTATTTTTTCTAGAGTATATCATGTAACCCATACCTGCAAGGACTTTAACATATGTTTATTGTGCAAAGCAACCAAGTTTTTTGTTGCAAACAAATGTATAAAGGATTAGAATGTAGACTACTCAATATTGTTGAGGATTAAAGTGTGATAGGAGTAGTTCTTAGTTAGAAACTTTTAGCTTTGAATTTCTAATATTGGCAAGATGGTTACAAAATTCAAGTTGAAGTGGTTCATAACATTATTAATAAAATAGCTTTATGTTTGAATACTTTGAAGGGCTCTGCAACTTTTTCTCGCCTCTGCCATCATTTGAATTTGAATCGACTGTATGATTGCCCCCTCTGGGGAGGTCCCCTCCTCCCTACAACCGAACCCCCCTCCTGATACCACGGTCGATTCACATGCCCCTAGTTTCGCTTCTGGGACCCCACTGTCTACGAGTCTTACGGAAAAGACTGTCAAGATCAATATTCCTTCTAGCTCTTCATCTTTGGTACTGACGGAATCTAGTCAGAGAGATGAGGACAAAGGATTGGATGACCTTGAAGAAAACAAGAAGAATACACCTCCTCCCAGACCGGAAAATGCTTTCGGTCAGAAGAATGTGGAGAATGGCAAAAAGGATTCCAAATCCAACTGGAAAAGTGCTCTTCTAGGGTCCACTTATATGACTATGGAAGCAGCTTTGGCTAACTTTACCCAAACTGACAAAGGAACGGAGATCAAGCTCCCTAATAATCTCATGGATAAAATCGCTTCATCCCTTCACCTGGCGATAGCTGGACATTTCTTCTCCTTCAGACCATCTATCGACATGGTTAGGCGATGGGCTAAGGCAAGATGGAAATTAAAGGGAAGCGTGGATATCTCAGCTATGCCATGAGGTCTCTTCCTTTTCAAGTTTACTCCGAAGGAAGACCTGATCTTTGTCCTCTTAGGCTCTTGGGCCTATGGAAAACATATTCCAACTCTTGCTAAATGGAAGCCTGGGATTGACCCCTCAGTCGAACTCAATCACATGGCCCCTGTTTGGGTTAGGCTCCCTGGCCTCCCGCTGGAATTCGGGGATGAATAGATCTTCCGCTGGATTGGGAACTCGTTCGGCAGCTATGTTACTGCAAACTCGGTCACTCTTGCTAAATCCAAGTTGGTTTATGCTCGTTTTTGTGTTAATGTTGCTATTAACAAAGGTGCTTCCCAACTTTGTTTCTCTAAACTCAAAGTGGGGAAAATGGTTCCAGGCCATTGTCTATGAAAATGCTACTCTTTTTTATCAGAAATGTGCTAAACAAGGGCATGCGTATGTTGAGTGTAAGCCCCCGGTGACTACAGAACCAAAGCTAAAAGAGAAGGCTATTATGGATGATCCCATCAGCCCAAGTGCTCCCTCTTCTTCAGCCCCTTTGGGGCTGCCTAATGTGTGCAAGATCTCTGATGATTACCCCCACACTGATAAGATCCTTGACATTATAAAAACCCCTATTGATCTAGTGAAGAATTCTAGCCTAGTAGTGCCTCTGGAAGATGGAGAAATTCCCCAGGTGATTAGTCTACGGCTATCCCTTGGTCCTTCTACCTCCCCCTCATTGGCTACGAGTGATGGCTACCTCTCCCCTAAGCCTCCTACTAAGCCTCCTGCTATAACCTTGCCCACGACCCCACAACCCCCTTTAACCTCTGTGGTGTTAAGACCCCCCCGAGTGGAAATAAGTTTTTAATCACAACCCCTCTCTATCCCCCTAGCAGTTCAGAGATTTCGGAGGGAGTGGCTAAGTCTCCCCAGCCGACTTCTAGTGTGAAGTTATCACCACCTTGTTCTCCCTCTATGGATAATGAGGATTGGTTGACTCAGAAGAAAAAAAAACTAGATCTAAGAAGGCAGATGTGGGTATTGATAGTAAAGTTGGAAGACTAATTGAGAGGGTGTTGAGACATAAAGTTATGGCAAGGGATATGGCAAGGGGCAGACAGTTGACCCTTGATAGAATCAACAAGAATAAGAAATGAAGTTCCTCTCCTGGAACATAAGGGGACTCAACAGCCCCCAGAAGCAATTTGCTATAAAACAGTGTATCTTGGAAATGAAACTAGTTATTTATCTTCTTTAGGAGGTAAAAATGTCCTACCAAACTTTTGCAACCACTACTGGTAAAATTTGGTTGGGGGCTGCCTTTTTGTATGTTAAGGCGTTGGGGGCGTCTGGTGGAATTGCTACCCTTTGGGACCCCTTCAAAGTCCAAGGAAATATCTATGTAAGCACTTAGAACTTCCTAGTGGTTACTTTTCAATATAGTGATCTTTGCTGGCACTTGTTCAATATATATGCCCCCAATTCCAAAGTGGGAAGGCGTTTGGTGTGGGAGGAAAATTATGAGCTCATCCTTGCGAAACAGAATTCTCATTACATGCTGGCGAGTTATTTCAACACCCCTGTCTACCCCTCTGAGAAATGTGGAGGTCTTGTGGATTTTTTTGATAGCATGGGAGATCTTATTAATGTTACTAGCCTCTTTGATCTAGATCTTTAGGGTGTCCCCTACACTTGGTTGAATAATAGGTAAGGGAACCACTTAATTCAAGTCAGACTAGATAGATTTCTTGTCTCTGCCAATTGGGATATTGGTCACAACTCCTATCTAAAGACCCTCCCAAGGACTACTTCCGATCATAGCCCTCTCCTCCTCCATTGGACTGATAGACCCCCCTGGGTCCCCCCCCTTTCCGCTATGAGATTGTGTGGACCTCTCACCTGGATTTCAGAGATCTGGTCAAGGGCTGGTGGGCCACCCCAGTCCAAGGGACTGCAATGTTCAGAATTGCTGAGAAATTGAACCTCATTCGAAGAGAAGTGAAAGCATGGAATAAGGCAACCTTTGGTGACATCTTCAAAAAGAAGAAGGAACTATGCTCCAGACTTGAACAATTCCAAAGCAGTATGGTCGCAGGTGACCCCCCTCACTCTCTTCTTTTTGAAGAGGAAGAATGCTAAAAGAATTGGAAGGAAATCCTTTCTAAGGAGGAAATCTATTGGAAGCAAAGATCCAAAATTTAGTGGCTGAAAGAGGGCGACAGAAACTCGGCTTTCTTCCACCGCTCAGCTAGCATTCACAAAAGGAGAAACTTTATTAAATGTCTAAAAAATGACTTTGGTCAGGAAATCACTGGTGAGTCCCAAATTGGTCAAACTGCCACTAACTTCTTCATCTATATGTCTACTAAATCTGGAAGAGGTAATGAGTCCCTCCAGGATAGGCTCTTGAGTAAGCTCCCTAATGCCATTGGGGAGGAGGATAATTGCCAGCTCCTTGCTCCCATTTCCTTTCAAGACCTCGGGTCTGGATGGCTTCCCCCCGACGTTCTTCCAGGATTACTGGGACATTGTTAGTTATGATGTCACTAAAGCGGTGAAGGATTTCTTTAGGACTGGTAAATTACTGAAAAAACTGAACAACACCTACATTGTTCTCATCCCCAAGTCTCTGAACCCCAATTGCATGAAGGATTTTTGGCCCATAAGCCTCTGCAATTCTATCTACAAGATAATCTCCAAGGTCTTGGTGAACAGAATTAAGTCGCTTCTAGCTAAGGTTATCAGTCCCTCCCAAAAAGGCTTTGTCCCTGGTCGTCAAATCCTAGATGCGGTCATTGCTACTCATGAAATTATTCATTCTATGGACAGAAGCAGAATTCCAGGTATGGCTTTCAAACTCGACATCTCAAAAGCTTATGATAAATTCAACTGGTGCTTCCTATTTAAAACTCTCAAAACTGGGCTTCAACCAGAAAGTTGTCAATGTGATACGGGAATGTGTTTCTACGGTTCAATTCTCAGTCTTGATCAATGGGACTCCTAGGGGCCACTTTAAAGCTGGAAAAGATATTCGACAGGGAGACCCCCTGTCCCCTTATCTTTTTATAATGATTGCAGAAGTCTTGGGTAGGAATGTGGTTGATATGATGGTCAATGGAAGATTGTAGGGATTCAAAGCGGCTTCTACTATTCCCCCCTCGGTGATTCAACAATTTGTTGATGATACCTTTCTTTTTGGTATATCCTCCATGATTGAGGCTAAACTATGGAAGAATTTACTTGTGGACTATGCCTCTGCTTCAAGGCAATGTATCAACTATGATAAAAGTAATCTCTTCTTCGTCAACACCCCTGTTGACCTTCGGCCTAAAATCATTTCTATCATTGGGTGTAAGTCTACTGCTCTTCCTGGGACTTACTTGGGTCTCCCCCTCACTGTTAAAGACGTTACCCCCTGCAATCTGGAATACTATCCTTGAATGAATACAGAAGAAACTTGCTGGTTGGAGGGGCAAATTCCTTAGTAGTACGAGAAAGCTCCAACTCCTCATTGCTTCCCTCTAGGGCATCCTTGTGTACTTCCTTTTCCTATTCAAAATATTTGGTGCTATGGGGGACAACCTTGAGAGGATCCAAAGAACTTTTCTCTGGACGGGCATGGAGGAAAAGAAACGCCTCTCTCTGGTCAACTGGGACACTTTTTTCTTACCCAAGACCATGGGGGGTCTTGGTATCAGAAAGATAAATGCCTTGAACAAGGCATTAATTGCTAAAGTGGGTTGGACCCTAACTAAAGGTGAGGCAGACCGGTGTAACATTATTAGGGCTAAGTATTTGGAAAGGGAGCAGTTTTGCTTTAATTTGAGTTCTAGTGACCTACCTCATGGGTTAAAATTATGGAACAACATCCTGAAACTTAGACTTGTTATCAGAGAAGGACTGAAGTGGAGATTGGAAATGGCAGGTAGATTAGGTTCTCGAAGGACTCTTGGTTGGATGACAAACCTCTAATTGAAGCTCGATTCGACCAAATAATGAATTCCCTAAAGGATCACTTTGGTGATTGCATTGCTAACTACATGGTGTCGGGAAGAAGAAGATGGAATAACATATTCCTGATCTTTTCTGACCGACCTAACCCGTTACCCACTACCCTTGATCTGCAGGATCTTATGCTTGAGTGCAGGGTACCTTTATCTCCCTAAGAGTACATATTCATCTGGAAAGGGACCTAGTCGAGGGAGTTCTCAGTCAAGTTTTCTTATAGACAGCTCTTGAGACCAATTGGTGATGTTGAATGCTAGAGGAAGATATGGAACCCACAACTTATTCCAAAAAATAACTTCTTCTGGTGGTCCCTTATGCATGGAAAAATATTGACTCGGGACAATCTGAAATGGAGGGGATTCCAACTTCCCAACAGATGCATCTTATGTAAAGATGAGGAGGAATCTATCGACCATCATTTCATCCACTGCCCCTTCGCAAGGCACTTGTGGACCATTACCCTTGAAAATGTGGTATTCAATGGGTTTTTTAGGATAGCATTCATCAGTTTGTTTATGGATGGCCACCTCCCTCCCACCACCCCCTAATTATTCAACTGTGGAGGCAGCTCCCTCCCCATATCTGCTAGTGTGTTTGGAAAGAAAGAAATAACAGAATCTTCAGAGATGCTGAAACCCCCCCTGATAATATTTTTTCTAGTTATTTCAAAATGCTTATGGATACTATATTAGTGACTAGGTGTAAAACCCCCCCAATCCTCCTAACTCGACTGATAAAAGAATTGTTAAACTCTGGAAGCCCCCCCCCCGGAGTTTAAACTCTTCAATAACACTTCAAAGATCAATAGAAAAAGGACCAAATGGTTAGCCCCAAACCCCTCTTGGCATAAACTAGATTTTGATGGGTCAGCTCAAAATACCTAGCAAGCGGGTGGTGGAGTCATCTGTGACCATCAAGGGAATACTATAGCAGCCTATGCGGGTAGCCTGAAGAACCATATTGTCACTCAATCTGAGGGAATGGCTCTCCCATGGGGTTTGAAATTTGCCATTGCTATAGGTATTAGACAACTAGAAATTGAAGGTGATTCTAAAGTTATTGTGGAAGCTGTCAGTGGTAGGTCTATAGCGGGTTGGAAAGTGGATTCTATTTTGAGGGATGCTAGAATGTTTCTGGCTAACCTTGACTGTTTCACTATCCACCACATTTTTCAGAGAAGGGAATGCGGCTACTGACTCTATGGCTATTGTGGGTAGGCTACAAAATGGATTACTATGCTGGAGGAACATTGATCTATTGCCAATGACCACCAAGGAGATCTTGGAGAAAGAAAAAACCAATTCTTATGATGAATCTTAATAATTGTTATCGGGTGAAGAGAACAAATTTTCCAATTTTGAATTTGGAGGGGAAACCTGCCCATCATGGGTTGGGATTGCCACGTAGCTACATATGGCCTTGTCATTAGCCTCAAGGGGATTTAGATAATGATGATATTTATCAGTGTAGTACCGATATCGAGAAAGGCAATTTTCTAATTATCATCTGGACGAAAGTCATTAGTGGCGATAAAGGCAACAGTTGGGCTCAGCTAAATCACATTGGTTGGATTGATGGTTCACACGAGTGTAATAGATTTCGTGATGGGGAAATCTGTTTAAACAAAACTTGCAATAATCGCGACGATTATTGAATGATTTTATTCCAAAATTGGCTGAGTTTTCTTCTCGACTCTACTTCTACTCTGGTTCGGCCCTATATCTTTGTTACCTTGTTTTTCATTTTCTCTTCTAAGCTGGAAGAAATGACCATGGGGGTGATAGACTAAGACTAGAACCCGACAAAACAGATGAATTCAAAGCCAGGCCGATGGTTAGGTTTGTTTGCTCGGAATGTGGCATCGATAAATTCATGGAGAGCATGAAAGGAAACGATGAGAGACAAAAGGGTCACCATGGGTGGTATCTCCTTCGAAGCCAACGAAGATGTGATTGCTCAGTCAACAGGACTATCCATGGAGGGTAGGAAATGGAAGAAACAAAGCCGCATTTCGAACACCACCAGCTTGAACCAATTTTTCCATGATGGGCGGAACCCTGTGAAGAGGGCTGGCAGCTTCAACTAGGAAGAGCTTTCGTCGCCTTGGGATGAGGTCTGCTACATCATCATGAAATATTTCACCCTTGAAGGACAGTATGGGGTCTTCTACTACTATCACCTTCCTTTCCTTAACCATCTTAGGAATAAAGATCTTATTTCCATTCCTTTTTTTATTATTGCACTCTATGGATTCTAATGTGAGAGATATTGCGGAAGCCAAGAAGAAAGGCAAGGACTTTACTATTCTCCACCAAGGCCTTATCCTCCACCTTTACAATTTCCACTTGGCCCTATGCCCCCCTCGCACATTTTTTGTCTAGAATGTGCCTGAAAGCCAACCCCTAGCCATAGGGTAAGTGCACCAAGATGGTGAACAAAAAGGGGGGTATAAGTGGCCACTTTTTTTTTTTTTTTTTTCTGAAAACAGGTAAACCTGAACTTCAAAGAGATATTCGAAGGTCACGCACTCAAAACTAGGAGTTGAGAAAAGAATAAGAATTGTAGTACTCTGAGTCTAGTTTCTAAACTACTAAATTGTTTTAAAATTGGATAAGATTAAGAGGGTCAAACCTTTCTCGCATGAAAAATTGTTCCTGATTTTTTCTAAAAAACATAACATAGCTATTTTTGTGTGCTGCACAAAATATATAATTAGATTTAGTATTTTGAAAAACCCTTTGGTAAGATGATAGGTAAGATTGAGATCTAGAAGTTGTGTATTTTTTTGTAATTTTTCAATAAGTATTTTTTTTTTAATGATTTTTTGAAGTGACCGCATCCTGAAAATTTGGTACCTGTTCATGCGCTAGGCATAACTTGCATCAAAATAATTGAAAAATGAAAACTTTTTTTTTTTAAATTGTATATAATCTAGTGTAGAACAATAATATGTAATTTATTTTAAATTTGGGCAAGTATATCAAAAGCTATTAAAAAAATGGTAGATGTATGTCTCTGAGGATTGTCAAGGCACTGGTAAAGAAAATTAAAGTTTACTATGCTAATGTTGTCTAAAAATAGAAAAATTTATATGGTCAGAAAGATGAGAGACGTGTGAGATTATGGTGGTAATTTTAGAGATACCCACTTGATCATTTATAAACATGATGATGATGAAGTCGAGAAATCATGTTGGAAGATGAAAAAACGTGTAAAGGGACAGAAATGGAGGGAAAATGGGCTTCCAAGTCTTAGGGTCGTTTTCCAACCCTCTTTCCAAGCCAAAACCCGCACGAGTCCTGATGTGCAATATAACCTGCTCGGGTTTTGAAAAACAAAAAGTACGATTCATAGTTCTACATAACTCATACGGGTTATGTAGAACTAAAACCATCATTTTGAATTTCCCAAAACCCATACTAGTTATGAAAATTATCATTTTGAGTTTCACAAAACCCGTACGGGTTATGAAAAACTATTATTTTGATTTTCACAAAATACATATATAATATGTGTTTATGTATGTATATATGCATATCTATAGTTATATATGCATATCTATAGTTATATATATACATATATTTATATAGATATATGTATATATGTTTGTATACATGCACGTCTCTCTTCTTTTCCTCTCTCTCATCTTTCTTCCCCCATCACCGTCTCTATCTATTTTGAGCCCTAATTATCCTTCTTGAGTTCTATCTCATCTCTCTCCCCCTCACACTTCTCTCTCTGCCAAGTCTCTCACCCTCTTCTCCTTCTCATTCTCTCTCTACCTCATCTCTCTCTCTCTCTCTCTCTCTCTCTCTCTCTCTCTCTCTCTCTCTCTCTCTCTCTCTCTCTCTCTCTCTATTGTTATCCTACCCTATTATCACGCTCTCCCCTTCTCTCTCTTTCTCTCCCCTACCTCTCCCTCTCCCCCTACCTCTCCCTCCCCCTCTCGTTATCTTATCCTATTCTCTCTCCTCCCCCTCTCTTGACCCTGCTCTCTCTCTCTCTCTCTCTCTCTCTCTCTCTCTCTCTCGTTATCCTATCCTATTATCACCCTCTCCCCTTCTCTCTCTTTCTCTCCCCTACCTGTCCCTCCCCCTCTCGTTACCTTATCCTATTCTCTCCTCCCCTCTCTTGACCCTACTCTCTCTCTCTCTCTCTCTCTCTCTCTCTCTCTCTCTCTCTCTCTCTCTCTCTCTCTCCCTCTCCCTCTCCCTCTCTCCTAATCTCCTCTCTCTCTCCCCCTCTCTCTCCCTCCCCCTCTCCTTATCATATTCTCTCCCTCTCTTCTTATTCCCTATTCTCTATCTTACCCCCCTCTCCCCTACTCTCTCTCTAACTGCCTTTCTCACCCCCTCTCCTTATCCTATTCTCTCCCTCTCTTCCTATCCCCTTCTCTCTCTCTCTCAATCCTATTCTCACCCTCTCTCCCTTCTCTTTCTTTCCCTATCTCTCTCACTCTCTTCCTATCCCCTTCTCTCTCTATCTCTAACACTCTCTCCCTCCCCCTCTCCTTATCCTATTCTATCCCCCTCTTCTTACCCCCTACTTCTCTCTCCCTCCCCATCTCCCTACTCTCTCTCTCTCAATCCTATTCTAACCCTCTCTCCCTTCTCTTT